>NC_069501.1:818049038-818096538 GCF_027579735.1 Bombina bombina
TAGAGGATGTTATCAAATATGAACCCTTAGGAATAAGTGATTACCCCTCTGTGTATAGACATAATGTAGTGCTTTATCAGCAGAATTTAATGAGAGTATAAAACACAATAATAATAGCCATGAAATATTCTGCCATAGCCTTGCTAGCTATTCTTATATTCAGGGGTAAAGTGAGAAGTCCTGAGCAACATAGACAGTACATAATTCCTTAGAGGAAGTAAAAATCTGTGGCTGAATTGCATGCACAATTTGAGGTAAATAGCTCTCAAGGAGTGTACTGACCTGACATAGTGGAACAGGCTTGCAAACACATGTAATATATGTACATGGAAGGTTATCAGTAAATTATTTCTCTAATGTGCTAACATTGATATTAGTTGGGACATATTAATTTTGTTCCATAGTGTGTAATGGCAGAGTATGTAGAGACACCAGGAATACACAAAAACAATAGAATTTGGTAGAGAACACTCTACACTAAACGCAATAATCCCTTTGACACTTTTTTTTTAAATTTTATTTATATCCAACACTGTATACAGGATCACAAAACAATACATGTAAATGCGCCACGCAGGGCTTAATATCATACATTGAGTGAAAAGGTGAAAATCAGGCACATTTTAGTAGGTATAGACATAAAGATAAATCCTGTTGGTATGCTTTCCTTATACGTTACTAAGAGATCAATAACTTTCGCTCGAGAAGTATTTGCACACAGAGTTGGGATTTGTTCTTTTTTATAACATAACTAAACTAAACAACAATAAACAGACACACAGACAAAACAAAACCAAAATGAAACGAAACAAAAAGGCTTTAGCCCTGCTAGCTGAGCGGATGATATCATAATTTAAATGTAGAGATCGTGAGCTATACCTAGTCTCTGTATGAGGTTAGATATGTGATTGCATACAATCAAGCAGGTGAGATATTTGAGCGTGTGTTATGTAAAATTATCTAAGGAGATAGTACAGCAGTGAGCCTGAAAGTGGCGCCCTTCACGCCTTTGGACACACCTAGGTACACGGCATACACAAACACATGCAAACTTCAGGATATACTAATTGACTAGGTAAACCATTCCCATGGCCCCCACCATGACTAATGCCGTACTGGGGATATACAGTTAAATTAGCAAATACCTTATAAGTCATTTGAGATGATGCTTGAAATAATGTAGGGAGTACTTGCTATATCATTGCATGATGACATTATCAAAAGTCCAATTGAACATATAATAGGTTGGTATGAATTGAGCTATAAGTGACTTAGAAGGTTTAAAAGAGGCATAGTGACCCCCCTGTGAGTATGACACGAACGTGCATGTCCCAGGCTGTCCTGGGAGAAATGGCTATGGTTTTACAGGTATTATAAATGGTGTCAACCTTCGTGTCATCGCATTAACAAGTGTGGTTATAGTGATAAAATGATGGCATGAATTGCAAGCTATCTCAGCAAGGGCACAACAAAAACAAAGTAAAACGACAAAGACATAGACAGACATAACCAATGACAAAACAACCATAACACATAACCAAACAGCAAAACCAAACATTATTGTCCTTATAACCATCCCCACCCATGTTGCCAGTCAGGGAGTGAACTAAATGTTTGTGGTAGCGTTAGAATTTCCTTACTGGAGTCTACAAGAGCTCTAGTCTCATTAACTAAGCAGGTGCTGCCATAGTTTAAATGTAGGGCTTATTTACTATGCCTGGACATTATATATGGTTAAATATATGACTGTATACAATCAAGGATGTTAATTATACAGGCGTGTGTAATGCAGTAATATCACAAGGGTTAACACAGTGGCGTAATTGAAAGTGGCATCCCCACAGATTTGAACACACATGGATACAAAACATAAACAAACACATGCCGGCTTCAAGGAATATTAGTTAACTAAATGGGCCATACCTCTGATCAGTGCCATGGCCATTGTTGTGCTGAGGATACATAAATAGGTTAGCAGATACCCTATACCTCACTCGAGATGGTGCCTTAAATAAAATAGTGAGCACCTGTTGTACTATTACCAGCCCTTCAAACAGTTAACAATCAAATAACAGGGAGCATTCGTGTTACCACATTTACAAGCGCAGTGATATTGATAAGATGACGGCTTGACTTGCAGGTTATCTCAGCAAGAGCAATCAGGTCATCCCAGCCAAGGTGCTAAGAACAATCAAGCCCACACTAGATATACACAGTGGCTCTGTCTCTGAAGCAACCCCACATGTATGCCTCACACAGCGATCCTAGGCAGTTCAAACAGTCGATAATCAAGGTAGTATCCTAGCCCACAATTAAGGCGTTGAAACAGTCAGCCAGCCAATGCCCCCCTGCTGTGCTGTAAAAGTCAATATAACCCTGGACATAAGTTCACATGAATTCAAGTTCTAAGATATGCCCCATGATACCGTGCAAGTCAGTCCGGGGGGGGGGGGGGGAGAAAGACATCTGCCGATGCCTCTTGCTCTGCGGGTGAGTCCAGGTGCTTCTGAGGGACAACGGTCAGACAACCACTGCACTTGGTGTGTAGGACAGCATGGGAGAGGTGATTCACTCGCCAACAGCTGCACACTCTGGTAAGAGATCATAGCCGCGCCTTCTGTGATTGCAGTGAGCCCAGGGGATAATATAGGAAGGGGCCATCGCGGGCCAAAACTTGAGTATTGCGGGATATCAGCGGAGCTGCCATCTATTCTGGGTGTCAGGTTCACAATTTGCGCAGCGTGCGAGTTTTGCAGCAGCTCGGGAACAGGTAGTGGTTCCATGCTCTGCCTCTCAGTACCCGGAGTTGCGTCCTGCGCTTGAGTGCTTGTCATACCGGCTCCACATAGCCTCTCCAGTCCTGCAGCAGCCGTAGCCAGTCGATGCTGGGCTTGTTCCATGCAGCATGGTAGATATCCCTCGGCCAAGTCTGAGAAAAGGCCTGCCGAGTCATCAGGTGCAGCGGGCCTTTGTGGGGCTATAGTAAGTGAGTGTTGCAGGTCTTGTACCGAGCGGCAAATTAGTTTATTCACAGGATCAGGTTCCTTGAGGTAGGTCCTCCCCGTTGCTTGAATCACCCCAAGTAAAGTTTCAAGGTTGCAGTTTAATCGTTCAAATCTAGGCATGAAAATCTTAAGCAACTGTGCAGTAATGTAACTTTCTGCCTCCATCGGAAAAGATTACTATGTACAGTGTGGCGCCTGAAAGATCGCCACTATGCCAGTCGGCTTTTAATGCTTAATATGACTTCCGTGGGAGAGAAGATGGTATGTTCTCAATCTGCCTTGGTTCTCGGACACGCAGCTGTCAAGAGATGTGCAGATGGCTAGGGGTTCAGGCTGTGCAAAGATTCTATTTCTCGAGTTCTCTCAGAGCTTCAGAAGAATGCGGCCATCTTGGAACGCCACCCACCAGAAGTCCCATCCCTTTGACACTTTTATTGAAACTGCATTACATGCTCCCAGGCTCCAGACTCTAGTCCAAATAACTCTCTGGCAGCTCCTGCAAGTGGAAGTGCTTAGAAAAATGAATTACTAATTAAGATCTTTATAAAATTACTGCCCCAAAATTTCCTGAGCCTAGTAGCAGCTCCTAAGTGATTAGGAAAGCCCAGGGAGCTGAGGGGGTGGTACTACCGCCGGGAGAGAGGCTGATGCCTCAGAAAAGGCTTCAAAGCCATTTTGAGTGTAATAAAATTATATAATTTGCACCAAGCATAATTAATACTTTTCCCTCCTGCCTATCTGAAGTGTCCTCTATTGAACCGCTAACTGCACTAAGGGGCAGGCACCTATTTTCTAAAAAGTGCCATAAATATTTCCCCAGAGCTGTGACGTTTATCTTCTGTATTTTTTGTAAATGAAAATTCCCAGGGTATCAAATTGGTCTGAGCATCCAAATTTAAATCCATAAAAAAAGTAGCTGGAAAGACCTCTATACTCAACCTTCTCCTACAAGGCCAAGAACCAAACTAATAGAGAGATGGGAGGAATTTTAAAGTGAAGGTCAATTTTCATCAATGAGTGCCCGGTTTTTAAAAATACTTTTAAAAACAGAGGCACTTTCATTGATGAAAATTAACATTGCACTGGATTTGAAGAAATACTTACCTTTTACTCCTTCGAAGCCGGATCGACAATCCCCCTCCTTCTTCTTCCTGCTGTAGACCACAGCAATGACGAAACTGGCTTCCTCCAATCACAACCGGGCATCATGAGCTGGACGCTCTGGGGTTTTGTAATTTCTGACGTCAGTACAGAGGAACTGGGGCTGAAATCGGCGATCCGGTTTTGCAGGAGTAAAAGGTAAGTATTTCTTCAAATCCAGTGCAATGTAAATTTTCATCAATGAAAGTGCCCCTGTTTTTAAAAATATTTTTAAAAACCAGGCACTCATTGATGAAAATTGACCTTCACTTTAAGCTCTGATATGGGTTCTTGAACTCTTATTAGCGGTGGGAAATATATCTCATATGCTATGAAGGACTGTGGACCATCATCATTTAACAAAAGAAATATAAAATATTAAAATAATAAGATTATTATAGATACTGTAAAGAAAATGCTAAATAATGTAGGAGATTCACAGTAAAATGAATAATTTAACATGCATATAGTGTGCAAATATCTTTGAGTTTTTGTTCTATTGAGATATGGTATTTGTCTATCCCACAATAATACATTTAATTTAACATGTCTTTTCAATATATTGAATAGTTGTTTATGTTACCTAAACAATGGCAGCGAGGTTAGTGAAATCAGAGAGCAGCGAGACAAGCGTGTGAATTCTGAAACACACCCTTAATTAATACCTAATGAAACACCAACGAGAATTCACAGTAAACATCAAGTTCAAAGCAAAAGGACTTCAAAAGTGACATGGAAGTCAAAATGACACTTTCATGGTTCAAACAGAGTGAGCAATTTGAAAAACAAAAATCCAAATTTACTTCTATTATTCAATTTACTTTGTTATCTTGGTATGCGTTGTTGAAAATGAGCTCCTTTCCGTACTGAGATACGCTGAAGAGTGTGCATGTATTTTAAGCACTATATGTATGGCACTGTGACAACAACTGTCGCAAACTCTGCGCTCATATAGTACGCAAGACACATGCACACTCCTCAGCCTACTTAGGAGGCTCATGGAAAGAGCTAAGTTTCAACAAAAGATATTAAAAGAACAAAGCAAATTTGTTAATAGTCATACTGGAAAGTTTTGTTATTAAAAGCGAACAGTAAACACATTGTTAATACAAGATATTTCTGTTGTGTTGCTATTAAATAACATATCAGCCAAGTCTTAACGTTTTTATAAAACAAAAAAACATCTTTTTTACTGCAATTATTTTTCAAAAACCAAATTCAACCCACCATTTTCTTTAATAGAAGGAGCCAATTTGGGCTTTAATCTGCAAACCACAAGGCTATGCACTGTCATAAAGTTTATAAAAAATATTTTACTTTGCATTTATTATCAGATTAGGGACAAATATATAACAGAGTTAGCGTTGAGAAGTTAGCAGGGTGCTTTTCATGTTCTTAGAATTAGAAAATTGCTCAATTTTCAAAACTAAAATTACATGAAAAGGAGGCAAAATAAATAAAAATATATTTCAAAGTAGATTCATTATGCATAACTAAACACTTATATAAAAATCTCAAGGTATTTACTCTCCTATAACAAAGCATTTTGATACTCCTTTAACTGAGCTACCTTATAGCCTGCTTCGCTAACTGTTTATGGAATTTCTCTCTGCTCAGTAGCACACTACAGGGATTCATAACTGTTATACATTTTATTGCCTTGTATCCATTGTGTATCCTTTTCCTTGGATTCAAAATTGACCTCAGCAGTAAATCGGGACTGGAAATCTAAAGAATTGCACTTGGTTGCAACGCGATGCAAGGAATGGCAAAAATTTGGAAGAGCAAAGATATTAGCACCGCAACAAAGATTTGAATAATCAACGCAATCGTTTTCCCGATCTCCACGTACGCATGTGAATGCTGGACACTCAAGAAGATGGAAAAAAGGAAAATCGATGCTTTCGAACTATGGTGTTGGAGGCGAATGCTGTGCATGCCATGGACATCAAAAGGTCACAAAAAAGACGATCCTAGAGCGAGTCAAAACAAATATATCGCTAGAGGGCAAAATCACCAAGCATACTTTGGTCATATCATGCAATTTAATTCATTGGAAACAACATTAATGCTTGACATAGTCAATGGAATGAGAAGAAGAGGATGTCAAAGAACACGCTGGCTGGACATAATCAAGGCCGACACAAACCATTAAAGAATTGAAAGAAGTGGTCAGAGATCATAAAGCATAGAGAATGTTGATCCATAAAGTGACCGAAAGTTGGCCTCGACTGAACGGTTAAATCATCATCTATTGTGTAATCACTGTGTTGTTAACATTAAACTATAAAACACATTTAATGAGCGATACAAAATACCATCCAAATGAAAAAAGTAAGCAGCAATATACGTAAAACTTATCACTTTTAATGTTCAAAAGTTAAAATCCCAATGGAGGGCTTCAAACAGGTATACAAGAACAACAGTTTACGTGTTTCTGCGTGATGAAGCCGTACTCACAACTGATAAAAGGCATACAAATACACCTCCTTAAAAAGGGTGTACTAGACACCCATTGGATAAAAGGTAACACACCCATTTTATTACATCAAAGATACCTGGAATATGCTATATTATACTATTAGAGCAGTATCAATTCATATACATTTCTCCTAAGAATACAGAATGACAATTTATACAATATATACAAAAATTATGATATAATTCATATAGTTAGAAAATACAACTTATGTGTGCATACGTAAATAATATAGAAGTTAGCAAAGGGAAACAAATTGTAAAAAAAATACCATGACACCTTAATATGACATGCCACAGAGAAAGTAACCAGCACAATAAATGAATCATTCTTGCTATAAAGATGAGATACCTTTGCTAGAGGCTGTAAGCAGATATGTATATGTAATTAGCATGGCTATACAATATAGTGCCAATGTAATATTCCCACGGAAGCTTTAAACAAAACAAAAAAAAGTCAAATCCCAGAGCTTTTATACATAACTAGTGGCATACTGGTGCCAAGAAAAAGACTAATCGAACATAAACCTGCAAGATACTTTCTGGTTTGCAACTAATGGTGTCTATTAGCTTCAGTACTACTATACTTGGGGTGAGCACTGCATTTGAGAAATAAGCACATTCATACTTACTGATCTGTAAAATCTAATTTAGAATAATTAACAGAAAGTACTTATATAAATGTATTATTGATTGGCTTTAAGAATAAAATAACCCTTTAAAGTAGAGCATTGGCTGTCACCCTTACCCTTAGGGTACCCCATGAATGCAGGTTGAGTTTGATTTTTAAAAAAAAATGATTCATTCATTCTGTAGGTAAACTGAGAGCTTGTGCTCTCATTTGTTCTTTCTAAAACCTGCTTTTATACAACAAGGACAACCATGGGAACAGAGAGTGCACAGAGATATTCATATTAGAATATCAGAGAGCAAATTACTATAAGCTACACACATCAATATTAAAATGGCTTCTGTGTAACAACTGTGCTTTTTCCCCATGTTCCTAGTGAAAGCCCAAAAAGCTAAATATGGAACATGCAAATGCTTAAATAGCTGGTTTAGGCAATTTGCAGCATTTTGAAAACCAGTTACGTATTTTGTTTTTCTCTAGGGAGTATGGCACAAAGGGTAATTCTTACACAAAAGCAATATGGTTTATTGTCCCTATAAAATCAACCTGTAGCTTGCAAATAATGGATAAATTATAAAATGATATGACATTACCATTGCTACAGATTTAAGAATGAAAATGGAACATTATATATTTGTACTGAATATTAAGATAAACATTTCCAGATACATTACCTAACCCTACACATCCTAGAGGACAATAGCTGCTGCACCAATATACTCAATGGCCTGGTTCAGCTTTCAGTCCAGCCTGTAAAATGGATGTCTCAGGTGTTGCATGACCAATACAGAACATATTTAATTCATAAAGCATATTTAACGGGGCTCCATAGAGGTGAAGCAAATAAAAAAGGATTTGTACAACACATATTCATGTACTTTACAGTTTAATAACGTGTAATCATTTCTTAGGTCTGGGAAAGCTATAACAAACATATTCCATAACTGAGCACTATTGGAGATTCAGATACTTGTGCAACACATACACACTGTAAATGCCCTTGCATCGATTCACTCCCATCATTCCAAGACGTTACATCCACTCCTGCTTTGTGAGCGCATACAAAAAGTAAGGACTATAAAAAGTTGATTGAAAAATAAACAAACACACCTGTACTTTCCTTGAGAAGCAGCCACATATCTGAAATATCCTTGTACAGCAAAGAGATGAGACTTAGTGTCATATTTTTTTTCCAGAATTTCCCTACACGACCGTCCTGGGTAAAGTGACCTATTTCTCTGAGTTAGTTTGCAAAGTACAAAAAAAAAAAAAGAGCCCCAAACTCTGCCTTTCAGCTGGAGCCAAGCAGTCAGGGACACAATACCTTTCTTCAAATTACACGCAGTACTAGTGTGCTCATCAGCTAGGCTAGGGTGACTTGCTGAGGAGAGGGAACACTTTCTCACACACATAGTTGTTTTGAGGCACTATTACATATGAGTCAGTGCTACACACAAGAACAGCACAGCATTGGTTATTCTGCCTCTGAAAGCGTTAAAAACATAAAGTAAAGTTTCAGTCCTAGAAAAGACCCCTGAGTGATCCAGTCTGAAACCTCCCTAGTGGCGCCCTTCTGTTAACAAATATCGACCTCACAAGTAAATCCATTCCTCTGCCCTAAGGAAATATACTGTAAAACAGACAGCTGTCTTCCACAATGAGCTTCACCATTTGATACTTTGATTTGACAAACTTAGGGATCTTCACTTAGTCAAGGGATCTTCAGCTGAGAGACTGGCAAAAAAAAAAAAAAACTTTGATACAAATGGTTTGTGATAACTTCCATTCATAAAATATTGACAGAGCTGTTTAATGAATGTTGAGAATACTAAAAAGAAACTGAAGAACATTATGTGCCCAAGATGGGCATTGTTTAATTATTAACCCTTTAGAGCAGAGCAACCTTTTATTGCACATTGACCATTCATTTGTATGTCAACTTCTACACACACGTATATATATATATATATATATATATATATATATATATATATATATATATATATAATTATCATCATCATTTATTTGTATAGCACAGCAAACTTATACTATACTGCATATATTATAAACAAATATACACACACACACATATATATATATATATATATATATATATATATATATATATATATATATATATATATATATATAAAAAAAAAACTTTACACCATGTGTTGTGTATTTATCTGTCTGAAAAATAAATTTATACTAATGTTCTCCAGGTAGGGTAAGCAGCATTGCAGCAGCAATTAATCTGCAGTGGGTGCTGGCAACTGCTGGGGTTTCCTGTTAAAATAATGATAAAAAAAGCAAAAGATTTTTGTCTAGGAGCCAACTTTTTTTTTCTTGTAGGAAAGGGGATATAAGGGGCAGGAGACTGGAAAGTGTGTCTGTGCAGAGGATGAGGTCACTGTGTGTAAAACAATGCCAGGTGAGGAAAGCAGCTCTCTGTTTAGGTAGGGAGCAGGCATGCAAGGTTAACCTGTTCAGTGCTGGGTGCAACTGGGCGTAGAGTTAATGTTTTTCCTAAAAATATTTTTGCTTTTACTCTAATTATACCAAAGAAATCATACTGCACATCAATTTAACCCATGACTGACTGAGACTGCAAGTTCATGTTTAGTCTGCATTAAATAAATGCATACAGATACTTTTTCAAACACTGCAAGGTTTTGCTATAAACGAGCACTAGCTAAAGAGAAAGCACTGCACACAACATGGGGTTAATGTACCACATGAATTACGACACAAATGCATTCTGTCACTTTTATTCTCACCTGTGTTAGGTAAAGTCAGCGATTACTTCTTGCTGCTGGCAGATTCCAGTTTAGGAGGCATTAACTATTAATATCCAGGTGAAAGATATGAGAACAACTCCATACATCATAGTGACATTCACATTGTACTCAGACTGGCCTGTAATATGATTGCTAGCTCCCATTTTCCTTTCAGGCTCTTCTACCCTGTGAACTGAAGCAGCTGGGGTTACTCCTAACTTATATGCACAGAAACAAGCAGTGGCGATTTCATTATTAAGCAGTTTTGTGTCTGGTGAATGTCACAAGGGCTAGTAAACTGGAGGTTTGTATGTTTATCAATTAGCATCACATGGTCTAGTGCTGTGCAAGAGAGCTGCAGTTCAGAATGCTCCCTAGAGATGGATCCTGAAATGCATTATTCATCTTACTCTCCAGATATATAGAATTCTTTGGTAATACAAAGATTCTCCCCAACAAGAGTGGTGCTGGCAACATGTCAAAGTCAGCAAGGTCAAGGGCATCTGAGGGAGCAGTTAAGTGTTCTATACAATGGATTTTGCTGCTATTCATTTAAATACACGATTATGTTTTGCAGAGTAGCCTACAGCACAGAAATATTACTTGATGCAATTGAATCTAGTTAAAAGGAGATTAAATACCTAGTGCTTTTGTGTAGAAATTGTGCTTACCCCACGCTCCCTAGGAGCCCAAAAAGTTAATTCTGTAACCTGCAAATGCTGAAAATCAAATCGTTTGTTAAGGCTGTTTGCACTGTGGAAACATAGGTAAAGAACTTATTTTTTGGCCTCTCTAGGGCGCACAGGGAAAGTACAATTTGACACAGCCCTAAAGAGTTTTAAGTCCCTTTAAATAAATACATACAGCTGCCAATCTGACATTTAAAGGGACAGTCTACTTGATATTTTTTATTGTTTTGCATAACCAACACTGTTATATTAATACACTTTATACCTCTGCGATTATCTTGTATCTAAGCCTCTGCAGACTGCCTCCTTATTTCAGTTCTTTTGACAGACTTGCATCTAGTTAATTGGTACTGACTCATAAATAACTCCACATGAGTGGGGACAATGTTAACTATACTGAATCATGAAACTTTAATTTTGAATTGACTGTCCCTTTAAGGGGTATGCAAGTCAAAATTAAACTTTCAGATACAAGTAAAATAAAAAAAAGCCTCTTTCTATTAAAACAGATCTTTCCTATGAGCTTAGAGTGACTCAGATATGTTCAAGAAGTATGGTAAATGTGCAGTGCTCCAACCACGTGCACCCTCTTGAGCCTCAATAAGAAAGGGGTCATGCTTCATAGAAAAAGGCCAAGTTTCAACCATGGCAATAAAGAGAAAAAGGTAATTTTGATAAAAAAAAAAGTTGCAATTTTTTTTATCTTATTTATTTTAAATTCAGAATCATGTTTAAAAATGCATTCTTCTGTAAAAATAAAATGCTTGGTGAGTATTTTGATTTGAAATAAATACCTAGTAAAATGAAGGCATTATCTTTCGTGATTCAGACAGAGCATGTAATTTTAAGCAACTTTCTAATTTACTCCTATTATCATTTATTCTTCGTTCTCTTGCTATCCTTATTTGAAAAAGAAGGCATCTAAACTTTTTTTTGGTTCATACTCTGGACAGAACTTTTTTTATTGGTGGATGAATTTATCCACCAATCAGCAAGAACAACCCAGGTTGTTCACCAAAAATGGGCCGTCATCTAAACTTACATTCTTGCATTTCAAATAAAGATACCAAGAGAATGAAGGAAATTTGATAATATGAGTAAATTAGAAAGTTGCTTAAAATGCCATGCTCTATCTGAATCATGAAAGACAAAATTTGGATTCAGTGTCCCTTTATCAATTTTTCTTCGTTCTCTTGCTATCTTTATTTGAAAAATAAGGCATCTAAGCTTTTTTTTTTTTGGTCGAGACTCTGGACAGCACTTTTTTATTGGTGGATTAATTTATCCACCAATCAGCAAGGACAACCCATGTTGTTTACCAAAAATGGGCCGTCATCTAAACTTACATTCTTGCATTTCAAATAAAGATACCAAGAGAATGAAGGGAATATGATAATAGGAGTAAATTAGAAAGTTGCTTAAAATGCCATGCTCTATCTGAATCATGAAAGAAAAAATTTGGGTTCAGTGTCCCTTTAAGTATACAGTCTAAGATGCACTCCTTGAATACCACCAATCTGCTCCAGTGAGTATGGTCAGTGAGTGGAGCATATACCTGTATGCCTGCTTCTCATTTTCTCAACAGACGTTTCCTGATCTGGAGTGGCACAGGAGCATAGCTTTAAAGGGACATGAAACCCAATTTTTTTCTTTCGTGATTTAGAAAGAGCATGCCATTTTAAACAACTTTCTAATTTACTTCTATTATCTAATTTGCTTCATTCTCTTGATATCACTTTCTGAAAAGCATATCTAGATATGCTCAGTAGCTGCTGATTGGTTGCTGCACATAAAGGCCTTGTGTGATTGGCTCACACATGTGCATTGCTATTTCTTCAACAAAGGATATCTAAAGAATTGAGCAAATTAGATAATAGAAGTAAATTGGAAAGTTGTTTAAAATTGCATGCCCTATCTGAATCATGAAAGTTTAATTTTGACTAAACTGTCCCTTTAACTATACACTTAAACTATTTGCAGGACTTAAACACATATTAAAAAGTGTTTAAAAATATAGAGCATTGTATTTTTACACTAGAATCCCCCTTTCATTTTGACTGCCATGTTACTTTTATTCCTTTAATCTATATTTAGCAAAGTACACCTATGGTTTTATTCCTCAGAACAATATATCTTTATAAATGTCTTGTTCGACAAGCTACTAGCAATGGATGGAACTGAACCTTTAGGGAAAGTACTCGAGAATATTGTTTAAAAAGATAATCCCTTTATTACCCATTCCCCAGTTTTGCATAACCAACACGGTTATATTAATATACTTTTTACCTTTGTGATTACCTTGTATCCAAGCCTCTGCAGACTGCCCCCTTATTTCAGTTCCTTTGACAGACTTGCATTTTAGCCAATCAGTGCTAACTTATAAATAACTCCAATGGAATGAGCACAATATTATCTATATGGCACATACAAACTAGCACTGTCTAGCTGTGAAAACTCTCAAAATGCATTGAAATGAGAGGCAGTCTTCAAGGGCTTATAAATTAGCAAATGAGCCTACTGAGGTTTAGCTTTCAACAAAGAATACAAAAAGAACAAAGCAAATTTGATGAGCTAAGTAAATTGGACAGTTGTTTAAAATTACATGCCCTATCTGAATCATATCAATCAAAGTTGAATTGGGACTAGACTGTACAGGGACATTGTAGTGCAAAAATGACATGTTTAAATTTCTTACATCATGTAATTGTAGCATTACCGACAATGCAATTCTGTGTGTTTAAAGGGACATAAAACCCACATTTCATGATTAAGATAGAGCATACAACTTTTGCTGAAAAGCTGGGATGTAAGCTCATAAGTGTGCACGTGTCTACAGCACTATATGGCAGCAGTTTTGCAACAATGTTATACATTAGCAGGAGCACTAGATGGCAGCACTATCTCCTGTCCTGTAGTGCTTCAGGCATGTGCATGCTACCTACCTAGGTATCCCTTCAACAAAGGATAACATGAGAACAAAGCAGATTTGATAATAGAAGTAAATTGGAAGCTTTTTTTAAATTGTATTCTCTATCTGAATAATGAGAGATTTTTTTGGGGGGGTTTAATGTCCCTTTAACCTTCAGAGCCAAAGAAAACTGCTGGTCTCAAGTGGACAAGACTGGTGAGCCAATCTGCTGTGGCTATTGCACAGCTGGGTCATGTGGCTGCCGCTGCCGATTGCCTCACTGAATGTTTGCAGGGTCGGTAGTGCTAAAATGACATGTTCTAATGAATTGTAATTTGTTATAATGAATTGTAATGACATAAGCGCATGTAAATTGTGCACTACAATCCTTCTTTAAATATTTAGTAGACTGTTCAAACACTGTGTTTTCTGCAGCTTTTAATCACCAGATTAATATTTAATACATACAAGAAAAGTAAGATGCACACTATATATATATATATATATATTTTAAACAAATCCTATAGATTGCATTATTTTCTTTTAGACTTCACCCTGATATTTTAATGAAGTCATTGGGTGTAGAATACACAACTTATTAAAAGTTGAGACTCAGTATTTGTAATAAGGGCTGAGTCATGCTAATGTGAAGGAGGAAAGAGAGAACACAAATCTATTTCAAAAGCAAATATCTGAAGATATTAAAGCCTTGACTATTAAGACTACACCTAATAGCAATATTAGCAACTCTATATTTAAAGTGGTAGTGACAATGCAGACATCCTGCCTGAGGGGTTGTAGAATGGCAAACTTTAAAGGGACATGATACCCAAATGTTGAAGCACTTGAAAGTGATACAACATAGCTGTAAACAAATTGACTAGAAAATATCACCTGAACATCTCTGTGTAAAAAAGGAAGATATTTTGCCACAACATTTCCTCAGTAGCCACATGCCACTGTAAAGGGACATTAAGCAGCCAATAAGGATGCAAGTCCTGGCACTTGGAAGGGAACGTGCGTTTGCTGTGTGCAAGGTTAGTCAGGTTATATAAGGCCTAGATTTGGAGTTTGGCGGTAGCCGTGAAAACCAGCGTTAGAGGCTCCTAACGCTGGTTTTAGGCTACCTCCGGTATTTGGAGTCACTCAAAAAAGGGTCTAACGCTCACTTTTCAGCCGCGACTTTTACATACCGCAGATCCCCTTACGTCATTTGCATATCCTATCTTTTCAATGGGATTTTTCTAACTCCGGTATTTAGAGTCGTGTCTGAAGTGAGCTTTAGAATTCTAACGACAAAACTCCAGCCGCAGAAAAAAGTCAGTAGTTAAGAGCTTTCTGGGCTAACGCCGGTTCATAAAGCTCTTAACTACTGTACTCTAAAGTACACTAACACCCATAAACTACCTATGTACCCCTAAACCGAGGTCCCCCCACATCGCCGCCACTCGATTAATTTTTTTTAACCCCTAATCTGCCGACCGCCACCTACGTTATACTTATGTACCCCTAATCTGCTGCCCCTAACACCGCCAACCCCTATATTATATTTATTAACCCCTAACCTGCCCCCCACAACGTCGCAGCCAGCTACCTACAATAATTAACCCCTAATCTGCCGACCGCAAAGCGCTGCCACCTACATTATAGCTATGTACCCCTAATCTGCTGCCCCTAACACCGCCGACCCCTATATTATATTTATTAACCCCTAATCTGCCCCCCACAACGTCGCCTCCACCTGCCTACACTTATTAACCCCTAATCTGCCGAGCGGATCTCACCGCTACTATAATAAAGTTATTAACCCCTAATCCGACTCACTCCCGCCTCAATAACCCTATAATAAATAGTATTAACCCCTAATCTGCCCTCCCTAACATCGCCGACACCTAACTTCAATTATTAACCCCTAATCTGCCGACTGGAGCTCACCGCTATTCTAATAAATGTATTAACCCCTAAAGCTAAGTCTAACCCTAACACTAACACCGCCTAAATTAAATATAATTTTAATCTAACGAAATTAACTCTTATTAAATAAATTATTCCTATTTAAAGCTAAATACTTACCTGTAAAATAAATCCTAATATAGCTACAATATAAATTATAATTATATTATAGCTATTTTAGGATTAATATTTATTTTACAGGTAACTTTGTATTTATTTTAACCAGGTACAATAGCTATTAAATAGTTAAGAACTATTTAATAGCTAAAATAGTTAAAATAATTACAAATGTACCTGTAAAATAAATCCTAACCTAAGTTACAATTAAACCTAACACTACACTATCAATAAATGAATTAAATAAAATACCTATAATTATCTACAATTAAACCTAACACTACGCTATCAATAAATAAATTAAATACAATTCCTACAAATAAATACAATGAAATAAACTAACTAAAGTACAAAAAATAAAAAAGAACACAGTTTTTACTAATGTGGGAGCCCTGGCTAATGTATACCGAGGCCAGAAATAGAATATAGATAGAAGAGCTAGGTGAGGCTAGGAAAGGAGTTATGAGTCTGGCCCCTGCCACTTCCGCTCCTGCCCAGCTAGTCTGGGTGGGTCACAACACATCTCCCTCTCCCCTCTCTAAGAGTTGAATCCAATTTTCCCGTGGTAGAGGCTAGAAATTCTGGTAACAACTTAAGGTCATAAATGCTGAGCCGGGTCCTCCTCCAGGGAGGGTCTAAATGGAACATTAAAGGGTTTTCTAGGGATAAGACTGTCAACTAACGGTCATGCTAAGCACATCTACTCATTACTTATTGTCTGCTGTATGGTGGTCTTTTTGTTATATACCTTTAATCATAGTATTTAGTAACACGAAGAATTGTAAATCAATTGAAATTGTAACACGGTTGGTCTGATTTTATACTTGTAAAATGTTGAAAAATCAATAAAAAACTTTTTTTCATTAAAAAATAAAAAAGAACTAAGTTACAAAAAATAAAAAAATATTTACAAACATTAGAAATATATTACAACAATTTTAAACTAATTACACCTACTCTAAGCCCCCTAATAAAATAACAAAGCCCCCCAAAATAAAAAAATGCCCTACCCTATTCTAAATTACTAAAGTTCAAAGCTCTTGTACCTTACCTGCCCTGAACAGGGCCCTTTGCGGGGCATGCCCCAAGAAGTTCAGCTCTTTTGCCTGTAAAAAAAAACATACAATACCCCCCCCCCAACATTACAACCCACCACCCACATACCCCTAATCTAACCCAAACCCCCCTTAAATAAACCTAACACTAAGCCCCTGAAGATCTCCCTACCTTGAGTCGTCTTCATCCAGCCGAGCCAAATTCTTCATCCAAGCGGAGCAAGAAGAGGTCTTCCATCCGATTGAAGTCTTCATCCAAGAGGCATCTTCTATCGTCATCCATCCGGAGCGGAGCAGCATCATCCTGAAGACCTCCAACGCGGAACATCCATCCTGGCCGACGACTGAACGACGAATGACGGTTCCTTTAAATGACGTCATCCAAGATGGCGTCCCTCGAATTCCGATTGGCTGATAGGATTCTATCAGCCAATCGGAATTAAGGTAGGAATATTCTGATTGGCTGATGGAATCAGCCAATTAGAATCAAGTTCAATCCGATTGGCTGATTGGATCAGCCAATCGGATTGAACTTGATTCTGATTGGCTGATTCCATCAGCCAATCAGAATATTCCTACCTTAATTCCGATTGGCTGATAGAATCCTATCAGCCAATCGGAATTCGAGGGACGCCATCTTGGATGACGTCATTTAAAGGAACTGTCATTCGTCGTTCAGTCGTCGGCCAGGATGGATGTTCCGCGTCGGAGGTCTTCAGGATGATGCCGCTCCGCTCCGGATGGATGACGATAGAAGATGCCTCTTGGATGAAGACTTCAATCGGATGGAAGACCTCTTCTTGCTCCGCTTGGATGAAGAATTTGGCTCGGCTGGGTGAAGACGACTCAAGGTAGGGAGATCTTCAGGGGCTTAGTGTTAGGTTTATTTAAGGGGGGTTTGGGTTAGATTAGGGGTATGTGGGTGGTGGGTTGTAATGTTGAGGGGGGGGGTATTGTATGTTTTTTTTTTTACAGGCAAAAGAGCTGAACTTCTTGGGGCATGCCCTGCAAAGGGCCCTGTTCAGGGCTGGTAAGGTAAAAGAGCTTTGAACTTTAGTAATTTAGAATAGGGTAGGGCATTTTTTTATTTTGGGGGGCTTTGTTATTTTATTAGGGGGCTTAGAGTAGGTGTAATTAGTTTAAAATTGTTGTAATATATTTCTAATGTTTGTAAATATTTTTTTATTTTTTGTAACTTAGTTCTTTTTTATTTTTTGTACTTTAGTTAGTTTATTTCATTGTATTTATTTGTAGGAATTGTATTTAATTTATTTATTGATAGTGTAGTGTTAGGTTTAATTGTAGATAATTATAGGTATTTTATTTAATTAATTTATTGATAGTGTAGTGTTAGGTTTAATTGTAACTTAGGTTAGGATTTATTTTACAGGTACATTTGTAATTATTTTAACTATTTTAGCTATTAAATAGTTCTTAACTATTTAATAGCTATTGTACCTGGTTAAAATAAATACAAAGTTACCTGTAAAATAAATATTAATCCTAAAATAGCTATAATATAATTATAATTTATATTGTAGCTATATTAGGATTTATTTTACAGGTAAGTATTTAGCTTTAAATAGGAATAATTTATTTAATAAGAGTTAATTAATTTCGTTAGATTAAAATTATATTTAACTTAGGGGGGTGTTAGGGTTAGACTTAGCTTTAGGGGTTAATACATTTATTAGAATAGCGGTGAGCTCCAGTCGGCAGATTAGGGGTTAATGTTTGAAGTTAGGTGTCGGCGATGTTAGGGAGGGCAGATTAGGGGTTAATACTATTTATTATAGGGTTAGTGAGGCGGATTAGGGGTTAATAACTTTATTATAATATCGGTGCGGTCCGGTCGGCAGATTAGGGGTTAATAAGTGGAGGCGACATTGTGGGGGGCAGATTAGGGGTTAATAAATATAATATAGGGGTCGGCGATGTTAGGGCAGCAGATTAGGGGTACATAGGGATAATGTAAGTAGCGGCGGTTTACGGAGCGGCAGATTAGGGGTTAATAATAATATGCAGGGGTCAGCGATAGCGGGGGCGGCAGATTAGGGGTTAATAAGTGTAAGGTTAGGGGTGTTTAGACTCGGGGTACATGTTAGAGTGTTAGGTGCAGACGTAGGAAGTGTTTCCCCATAGCAAACAATGGGGCTGCGTTAGGAGCTGAACGCGGCTTTTTTAAAGGTGTTAGGTTTTTTTTCAGCTCAAACAGCCCCATTGTTTCCTATGGGGGAATCGTGCACAAGCACGTTTTTGAGGCTGGCCGCGTCCGTAAGCAACTCTGGTATCGAGAGTTGCAGTTGCGTTAAATATGCTCTACGCTCCTTTTTTGGAGCCTAACGCTGACATTATATGGACTCTCAATACCAGAGTTATTTTAAAGGTGCGGCCAGAAAAAAGCCAGCGTTAGCTACGCGGGTCGTTACCGACAAAACTCTAAATCTAGCCGCTAGTGAGGTAAACACAGCTGAAAACTCCTTTGTGCACGTAGAGTCATAAAAGGGAATCATCCACCAATACTGAAGCTGCGTGGTGATGACTCAAAGCAGCAGATAAACCAATGTAACTGACAAACCAAAGGAAAAAGCCGCAACCAGACAACAGATATTTAAGACTAAATACCTTTATTGAAAATATTTAAAACATGCAACAGAGAGTGGGCATAATCTTACACGTTTCGAGCTACAACAGAGTGATTAATCATAGATCATGTTATTTCCCTCCTCAATTTAAAGGGATATGCCAGCCAAAATTAGAAACCACGTGGGTGAATTTCTGTATTGGACAGAAGCAATTGTATATTGAAAATATGTTTCTATTCAAAGATGCAATAAATCTATGTGCATTTATATTTTGACTAGAATGTCCCTTTAAGGAAGTTTTCAATGAAATCTCATAAGATCACAGTAAAAAATGTGTAAAATTAGCACTGATGAAGCTGATTGGTGGATGTATATATTTGTTTTCAACATGCAGCTGACAGTAGCTGAAGAATAACTGTTTATAGAGCACTTACTATTGTAAGCTGAAGAAATTTTGAGGTAAAATATCTTCCTTTATGACAAAGATATTCAGTTATGCTGCATCAATTTCAAGCGATTTAGCTGATAAAAGAAGGTACATATTGCACTGTTTAATTATTTAAATAAAGGCAGAGCAAACATGTTATACTTATTCAGCACTCCCATGTTGATACTGGTATGTCCTGTAATGTAGTTACACCACTATCTGTAGAGACTGTTCACTGATCTAGGAACTAAAAAAAAACAACTAATTTGATGATCCATAATTATACATGCTAATAATACAGAATTTTATCACTGAAAAATTTTGTTTCTTTTATTTAAGTAGAATAAAAAAGCATAATTACCTTCACATGAAATGGATTAGAATTACTATAATGTAAAGCAACCTCTCGTGTAAAGCTAATGAAGTATGACAGCAGGTCAGCAGGAGCACAGGATCTGTGACAGCCGGCACAGCGGAAATTCTTGCAGTCCAAACCAAAATACTTGTGTAGTTGTGTTTGTGTAGCCTCTGGGCATACGCACACTACATCATTCTATTCTGGAAGACTTTAGCAGAATCTTGCTTTAGATGTTGTTGTTTTTTCCTTAACCCTGCAGCTAATGTTAAACACTCAGTTGACTCAAGTGCCTTAAAGGGATGGGACACCCTTTGTAATACACAATGTTTAATTATGAAGAATAAAACATTTATTTATTTTTATCCCTTTTTCTTGTAATGTAACTCTGAAAAAATGTAGTTTTCGACTGAGAATTGGAAAGACACACTGCTCACATCACAGACCTAACCTTGCTACAAATATGTCCCAAATTGGCCTCAGCAGGACTGATAAGATAAACTATAAAACAATGCAAGTTTTGTTAGCAAAATGACAGTGGCAAGCCAGTAACATGTCTGGGAGCTCCTCTAAATAAAGCAAGTGGTGTTAGGAATGTGGCCACTGGAAAACAATTGCAGCAAACAAGGTTAAAATGTATTCAGAAAGTTGTTATGTTAGGCTGATGTGTTAATTTTTTGGAATAGAACAGAAAATTATTTTAGTTACAAAGGGCTAAATTACAAATGGAGCTCTAATTTATAGCGTGCCCGAAAACAGGCAAATTTAAATGTTTGCGGGCACTTGATAAATAACCAGCCGTTAAAAGTGGTTAGTTATTGCTACTGCAAGCTCGCGGTAGCAATTAGCGCTTATAAAAAACAGAGATCAGATCTCTGCTTAATTTTATAAATGTGCCCAAATGCCCCCAAAATACAGTGTAGTGTATTTTATTTTAAAAAAAAAATGTAGCATTGGGGCTAAAGTTGGTGGCTGTGGGATGTTAGAAAAATAATGGCACTGAAAAGTGCCTTTACATTGCGGACTATGGGAACTGTGTGTTCCCACTTCCCAGTAAATATACTGTATATGCCTATTTACATATATATATTTATGTGTTGGTGTGTGTGTGTATATATACACATATTAACACATAAATATATATGTAGTTAGTCCAATATTAAAGTATCATTGCTCAATGCAATACTCTCTTATTTTCTTATCATATATATTTACAATTAGCTGCCATCGCTGCGCTACTTGCCCCCTTTTCTGCGCTAGTTCTCGTCTCACGGCATGAAAACGAGACTCCCATTGGAGCCTTTAGAAGCGCGCTCTCATGATTGCAATGCTTCCCAGCAATGTGAACGCAAGCTCGCATTCGCATTACTGTCAACTTGTAATACCAGCGCATATTAGCGCGCACTGGTATTACTCAGTGGAGCGCAAATATTGCTTTCACAAAAGCAATATTTAGCGCTCCACTTGTAATCTGGCCCAAAGTGTTTTTTATTGTCATTTAAAGGGACATTAAGGACATAATTTATATTATCACTTATAGATTATTATTATAATTATAACAAAAAAGCGATAGACGGGGGCGGGGCCAAGCCGCAGCCATGTCCAGACGCTCTTCTCTATAGCTCCTAAGGCAAACTAATTTATCTAATAAATATCCTGAAATATATGCGACATCCTACAATATGGACATACATATACCTTGAGAAGGGGTTGGGGAGTCAGATAATATCGGCACTGCTGAGATCCCATTGTCAGAAGACTCAAATTGATTGTGACCGACACTAGCGGCCTAAGCCTCCTGCCTAACACTCCCCCACCGGCGGATCAACTAATTAGGCACAGGGGTAATAAAACCTGGTGAGTCTGCTGGACGATAACACACTACCGGATCCCTTAATATACTACATTCTGAATACCACTACCTCTTCATAAACAGAGAAACATCAGATAGCTCAAAATGGAGTCTTCTCCCAGGGTCCTCCTAAAAATGCTAGAGCTCAAGATGGAGTATCATTTTCTCTCTCTCACTCGGACCTTGAGAGCAGAGCGGGAGGACGATCCGAAGATGACAGCAGCGCCGGAGCCTACACAGACTCTGAGAGACCTGATGGAGATGTGCAGTGGAGGTCTTGATATTGAGACACGCGAGCCTGCCGGCTTAGATACACCACTCCTAGAGCTGGGGAAAATCTTACCAGATATCGCCACTGAATGTTGCGCAACACCCAAGATCGAGACGAAGGGGAACTCAAACCTGAGCTCCCACGAGAAGCAACCGTTAGAGAGGAGACTTAGATTGGATTACACACCGAAGCGCTGGGTGAGACCACAGATAGCCGTCACACATACCCTCCTCAGCCAAGATGAAGCTAGACTGGTTCGCTGCATAAGTTTCCATAAAGATCCCTCTGATGCTAGGACAGTGAGGTTTGCTCTGGATGTCCTCACTGTCTCGTGGACAGGCTCTCTTCCATTAGGGTATTTATCGGAAGGGACTAGCATCTGCTGTAAGATAGGCCTTTCCCAGGTGTTTTGTGCCAGGGGTGTGGGTTAGAGATATGTAAGATATTCAAGATGGGTTCTTTATCCCTGCCGTTACATGACAATAGGGATCAGGCATAAAACACCCATTAAAGCTAGATGAGCGCTTGATTTACTTGTAACTGACTACAGGAGATCTGATTGTCACCGGATTAAAAGACTGATGTTCATAGACACAGATGCATATTTTCTTCTCACAGGCCTTTACAACAAGCGAAATGTTATTTTAAATCTATGTATCTGGCTAAGGTGTATGCCCTATCACTGTTTTAGTGCATCTACACAGCTCCCTCCTGCAGCTTTTGCAAACCTGAGCAGATAGATCAGCGCACCCTAGTCAAACAACTGCAAATTCATTTCAAACGGTGCACGGCATTAGACTCTTTCCTCTAACCAAGTATAAATATGTGACCTGTAGCATTTTCATTTTAACCCTCCATTCCCTAATGACAGCTGCTTAGCTTGACGATTTATCGAGGAACAGACTTTTATGCTCGTTTATTATACTTCACCTAGGTTATTACTGTATTATGCCTGATAATATACCTTTACACTATATAGTTAATGTGTATGTTTAAGATTAATAATGTTTTGTGCCTCCCTATTTAATCATTCAGGACTGTACTTAAAGTTTATCTATATTGTATGTTCACTATTTATCTGTTTGGGTAACAGTGCTACCTTGGCCCTGTGTGTTATTGAGTGGTCTGTCATAATGTATACGCAAAATATAGTCCTGGGGGTTAATCTTTCATAAGTTATATGACATCAGTTATTATATATACTGCAGCAAATACGGTAAACCTACTCACATAATACGTTTTGCATGTGGATTCCTGTTTGAGAGTTACACTTAGATATACAGAAAATATGTCTCCCCATGCTATTCTTCTCTGACTAAGCTATAATTAGACCCCTCACTCTAGACTAAATATTACAATATGTGGCCTAACTATTCCTCACGCATAACACTGTGTGGCTTAACAAACATATATGTGTTCCTAACTTATGGTCTGTTTAATCTAAAAGCTGTTACATAATGGTTAAATCTACCTTAAAGCAGCTATATGCAGTTTCACATTGTATATTATGTCACTTGCTATTTTACATCCCTTGTCTGGGTGCACTGGTAGAGCTTTAAAATTACACTTCACGCACTTCCAGTTTAAATTAAAGTTAATACAATTATTAGTGTGTAAAGTTTAACATGCTTGCTAGATTAGATATATAAACTGTTTTACAAATATCTGCCGAACATCAGCATATTTTTTCTCATTTGGAACCCTATAGCTCATATGCAGCACTGCCACACTTTGTGGCTGGGTAACAGGTATACTATAGACGTCCTTAAATATTAATATATAGTTGCCCCCACATATCATGTTAACTTAAGATTTTACTCATCCAAATGAGTAGCTGTACTTGCTGGGGTCCTGGGCTTAAGTTCCCACTGACCTTAGATAAGATTGGAATTGCTCATACCCCCTCCAATACCGATGCATGATCAGTTTCTTTAGTGCACATACTCTTTAATGTACTAAATACCTGAGTGCTTTATATTACAATATATTTGCTCACTAATGTGAGCTTTAACTGCATGGTCTAGATAAGGAGTGTTACCTATAATAAATAGCTTCCTTCTTAATGGGCTAAAATGCAATTATATTCAGATATAGGAAGGCATGGTCTTCTTGCCTGCAATAGGCTAACATGCCCTGTATCATTGCTGTCCTAAATAGGTATATTATACTGTGGTCCCCATGCATAATTATGGTACTGCTAATGCTCATTCCTTCTTTAACCATATACAAAAACAGCTTAGGTTCAGGAGTATTATTTCAGTGTAGCTAATTGTGCAACTAAGCTAGCATGTGGAGTAACTGTCTGGCTTTCTGCGGCCGAGAAAGACTAGACAGTCTTAACTACTATATATTGCACATCTGCATTCTATGATACTGTTTGGCCCAGTAGAGGCCACAGAACTGACTACCAAGTGCTATACCATTTCCATGAAACTAATGGACTTATTAGAGAACTGTTAACTAGTCAGCCAGCTACGCCATTTTTCTCACCTATAACCTGAAAACCAATGACCAGAAACTAGTATATTAATGGTCTTGCCTGTAACACGCCACTATCCAGGTATCCCACATGGCTCCGCCCCCCCCCATCAGGGTTCACCCTTATTGCAAGTGAACAAATCAGCGGTATTTATCCGCAATTGCTGATATATTGTTATAAGTTTTTCTTACATCTGTATGTTATATTTAGTTTACCATACTATAGGATGTATATGTTACAAGAATGTCCAATATATTTTTATTCACAGCTATGGTCATTACTATCATTCCTCTTTCCTTTATCATTAGCCTTGACAGGTTCAAGAGCATTACTTCAAGCAGATG
Organism: Bombina bombina; assembly: GCF_027579735.1. Classification (NCBI taxonomy): domain Eukaryota; kingdom Metazoa; phylum Chordata; class Amphibia; order Anura; family Bombinatoridae; genus Bombina; species Bombina bombina. The sequence goes on from NC_069501.1 coordinate 818,074,105, forward strand.
AGGAACATAGCTAAAGAAAAAGAGGTTTCATTATTATGTATATATTCTCTCTTTTGTTTTTATTTTTTATATAGACTTAACTATCTCTAGAAATGGCATGATATTCTTTATACATTGTGGGTTGCAGAGATCATCCATGGTGTCATATGTCTGTAGAATTAATATATATGTTGTCATGTAATGAATGATGTATTGCTAATAACCTCAATAAAAAACTTTGATTTAAAAAAAAAAAAGCGATAGACACTGCTAACAAAATTTGCATTGTTTTGTAACAGTGGTGCCCTGTTCCCTGGTCCTTCAGCATCTATATTTGTAAATTAACTTGCTTGCTTGTAGTTTATCTGGTGTAAGTGCCACTGACATCACATATGGAACAGGGGATCACTCTGTCGCAATAAAATAAGTTATATTTTGTTAAAAATATCTACACGGTGTGTGATAAATTATAATCCTTAATAAAAAAAAATGTCAGCACTTTTAGCTTATATAATGTTTTATAAATTGCTGCAGCAACTGAACACATATATAGATCAAGGCCATGTTTTATATATTGATGACATTTTAAGAGAGACCAGACAGATATGTTACCAAGTATTATACTGGACCTAATAGTGCAGCAGTACAGTCGGCAACGCCATTAGAATACGTGGTTGCATTGGGAGAGGTATTAGCAGCAGAAATAGCAAGGTTCTTATGCCACTTTACAGATCACTAGTTAGGCCTCATTTTGAATATTGTGTACAGTTCTGGAGACCAGAACAATATAAATAAACTAGAAAACGACCATAGGAGGGCTACTAAAATGATACATGGTTTGAAATGAAAAACGTACAAAAAAAGACTCTATGGCCTCTATGTATAGTTTAGATGAGAGAAGAGAAATAAGTGACATAATTGAAACCTTGAAATATATGAAGGGACTTAAATGGAAGCTGAATGCACGGCCCCGCCAACGGAGGAACTTAGGAGGTGGGGCCCTTGACCTAATGGGAGGAGATAAGCTAAAGTGAGGAGGGTCTAGGAAGTAGGGAGAGGTTACGGCATTTGGCGCCATTAGGAAAACGTTTCAGCACCAGAACAGTGGGAGCATAGATAGGGCTCTCTTTTTCCCTCCCTCCCTCTCTGAGAAATTTTCTTGAATTTTGTCACAGCATTGGGCGGGTGTGCTAGTCACCAATAATTTGCAGAACATGGCAAAAGAGGGGTTGTTGTGGTTGCCTCCCCAAGGGGTGGGAGAGCTGGGTAACTAGCTACTTGGGCACGGGGTCCCTTGAAGCTGAGTAGATGTAAAAGTACTAACGGACTTAGCGCCTTGCTATGTCCTGCTGGAATTTAAGTACGGCCTGTTCAAAATTAAAGTTGTTACTCTTGACAGTTTAAAGATTGTGTACAGTTCACTGACAAATCTACTTATCTCTTTAACATGGAGTATATACGTTCCTTGTTAAAAAGGGTGTTGATTACTTTGGATATTGAGGAAACTAGTCCTCTTAATATTAAAACTAGTTTATAAACCTCCTGTGGTTATTCCACAGGTTTTTCCAGTTCCTGATGCTATTTCTGATATGATTTCAAAGGAAAGGGATATACCTGGTACTTCTTTTATTCCTTCTTCTAGGTTTAAAAAGTTGTATCCTTTGCCAGCAGCTAGATTGGAGTTTTGGGAAAAATCCCCAAAGTTGATTGGGCTATTTCTACTCTGCCAAACGTACTACTATTCCTATGTAAGATAGTACTTCTTTTAAGGATCCTTTAGATAGGAAACTTGAATCTTATCTAAGGAAAGCTTATTTATTTTCTGGCTATATTCTTAGGCCTTCTATATCTATGGCTGATGTTGTAGCTGCATCAGTTTTTTTGTTGGAAAGCTTAGCGCAACAGGAAACAGATCCTGATTTGTCTAGCATTGTTCGCTTGCTTCAACATGCTAATCATTTTATCTGTGATGCTATTTTTTATATCATCAATACTGATGTTAAATCTATATCTTTAGCTATTTTAGCTAGAAGAGCTTTGTGGCTCAAATATTGGAATGCTGACATGGTATCTAAGTCTAGATTACTATCTCTTTCTTTTCAAGGTAACAATTTATTTGGTTCTCAGTTGTATTCAATTATTTCAACTGCCACGGGGGGGCGGAAGGGAGTTTTTTTGCCTCAGGATAAAAGATCTAAGGGTAAATCTAAAGCTTCTAATAGTTTTCGTTCTTTTCGACAGAATAAGGAACAGAAAGCCAATCCTTCCCCCAAAGAATCTGGTTCCAATTGGAAACCTTCTTCAAGTTGGAATAAATCCAAGCCTTTTAAGAAACCAAAGCCAGCCTCCAAGTCTGCATGAAGGTGTAGCCCTCATTCCAGCTCAGCTGGTGGGGGGCAGATTAAAGTTTTTCCAAAACATTTGGGCAGATTCTGTCCATAATCAGTGGATTCAGAGTATTGTCTCTCAAGGGTATCAAATAGGATTCAGAGTAAGACCTCCTGTGAGAAGATTTTGTTTGTCACACGTTTCAGCAAATCCAGTGAAGGCTCAGGCTTTTCTGAAGTGTGTTTTCAGATCTAGAGCTTTCAGGGGTAATCATACCAGTTCCGTTTCAGGAACAGGGTCTGGGGTTTTATTCAAATCTATTCATTGTCCCAAAGAAAGAAAATTAATTCAGGCCAGTTCTGGATCTGAAAGTATTTGAATCATTTTGTAAGAGTGCCAACTTTCAAAATGGTGACTATAAGGACTATTCTGCCTTTTGTTCAGCAAGGGCATTATATGTCCATGATAGACTTACAGGATGCATATCTTCATATTCCGATTTCATCCATCACTATCGGTTTCTGAGATTCTCTTTTTTTAGACAAGCATTACCAATTTGTCGCTCTTCCATTTGGCCTAGCGACAGCTCCAAGAATTTTTTCGAAGGTTCTCGGTGCCCTACTCTCTGTAATCAGAGAACAGGGTATTGCGGTGTTTCCTTATTTGGACGATATCTTGGTACTAGCTCAGTCTTTACATTCTGCCAAATCTCACACAAATCGACTAGTGTTGTTTCTTCAAAGACATGGTTGAAGGATCAATTTACCGAAAAGTTCCTTGATTCCTCAGACAAGGGTCACCTTTTTAGGTTTCCAGATAGATTCAGTGTCCATGACTTTGTCTCTAACAGACAATAGACGAATGAAATTGGTTTCAGCTTGTTGAAACCTTCAGTCTCAATCATTCCCTTAAGTGGCTATGTGCATGTAAGTTTTAGCAAATAAAGAGCAATCCGGGGTCAGAGTAAAAAATATGAATCTTTAATCAAAAATTGTTTAAAAGTCCAACATGGGAACAGTAGATAGGAAAAACACACACACCTATTGTTCTAGCTTACGCGTTTCGGCCGTAGCCTTACTCATAGCTGATACACATTCACCTAACTACTCAGTTTAAAAAGACCTCCCTGAGCCTTGATTGGTGTAAAACAGTGGGCGTGTTTTAACCCTTTATGTGATTTTTATCAGTAAATTTTCTCACACTAGAAATCTGGTCTTAGCAGGATGTGACAATGTAAAGAAAATGCAGTTTCTGTAATGATGGCATTAGTATAGACAGACAACTGCAGAGGACTTATATTATTGAAGAAAATCACTGGTGTATATGTAAAAGACCATTCTTAGTCACATTTTTTACTCTGACCCCGGATTGCTCTTTATTTGCTATCCTTTGCCGTTTACCCGGGAGTCAGAGAGAAGGAGTTGTTGCTGGCATACATTTACCCAATTGGACGCTGTGGGTGTGCATCCTCCAACCAATCACGGAAGGTTAGGAGCGAGTTACGTCAGGAGCCTGTGTACAGCAAGACCGGAACCTAGGAGAGGACTACAGTGAGCGGTGCTAGGCAGACCCGAGTTTGTACCCCAGAGGAAGGGAGGCGAGGTAGCCCAGGATCACCGGTGTCGCAGAATATCCTCCATCTTCATTTCACCATTGTGAGTAAACAAACGAACTGTTTATAAACGGCTGTGTTTCACATGGAACTGTGTCATATCTTTGACTAATTTCAGTGATATATATTACGAATATCCGTTTGTCAATTTTGCACAGCACATCATTTCTTTTTACTCTGATATAGTACACAGGCAGGACACGAACTGTGGAGCAGGAGCATTTACACATTTTTTGTATTTTGCGGTTGGATTAACCATTTGTGTACCTCTACCACTGCACAGCCGCACTAAATTGTATGCACAGTGAATAATCCCCACTAAACATATATATCATTGTGGGGATGTTTTGATGGGAGGTCGCTGTTTACTATATTTTCTCTTTAGCATGTAAGTTTTAGGTCTCATGACTGCAGCATCGGACACAATCCCCTTTGCTCGTTTTTCATATGAGACCTCTTCAGCTTTGTATGCTGAATCAATGGTGCAGGGATTATACAAAGATATCACAATTAATATCCTTAAATCCCAATGTTCAACTCTCTCTGACTTGGTGATTAGATCACCATCGTATAGTTCAAGGGGCTTCTTTTGTTTGTCCAACCTGGACTGTAATCACAACAGATGCAAGTCTTTCAGGTTGGGGAGCTGTCTGGGGATCTCTGACAGCACAAGGGGTTTGGAAATCTCAAGAGGCGAGATTACCAATCAATATTTTAGAACTCCGTGCTATTTTCAGTGCTCTTCAGGTTTGGCCTCTGTTGAAGAGAGAACCATTCATTTGTTTTCAGACAGACAATATCACAACACTGTGGCATATGTCACTCATCAGGGTGGGACTCTCAGTCCCCTAGCTATGAAATAAGTATCTCAGATACTTTCTTGGGTGGAATCCAGCTCTTGTCTAATTTCTGCTGTACATATCCCAGGTGTAGACAATTGGGAAGCGGATTATCTCAGCCGTCAGACTTTACATCCGGGAGAGTGGTCTCTCCATCCAGATGTGTTTTTTCAGATTGTTCAGATGTGGGGTCTTCCAGAAATAGATCTGATGGCTTCCCATCTAAACAAGAAACTTCCCAGGTACTTGTCCAGGGATCCTCAGGCGGAGTCGTGGATGCATTAGCAGTTCCTTGGTTTTACTAACCTGCTTATATCTTCCCGCCTCTAGTTCTTCTTCCAAGAGTGATCTCCAAGATCATTATGGAACATTCATTTGTGTTTCTGGTAGCACCAGCATGGCCTCACAGGTTCTGGTATGCGTATCTTGTCCGGATGTCCAGTTGCCAACCTTGGCAACTTACTTTAAGACCAGACCTTCTGTCTCAAGGACCGTTTTTCCATCAGGATCTCAAATTGTTAAATTTGAAGGTATGGAAATTGAATGCTTAGTCATAGAGGTTTCTCTGACTCAGTGATTGATACTATGTTACAGGCTCGTAAATATGTTTCTAGGAAGATTTATTATCGAGTTTGGAAGACTTAAATTTTATGGTGTTCTTCTCATAAATTTTCTTGGCATTCTTTTAGAATTCCTAGAATTTTACAGTTTCTTCAGGATGTTTTAGATAAAGGTTTGTCTGCAAGTTCCTTAAAGGGACAAATATCTGCTCTTTCTGTTTTATTTCACAGAAAGATTGCTAAACTTCCTGATATTCACTGTTTTGTACAGGCTTTGGTCCGTATCAAGCCTGTCATTAAATCAATTTCTCCTCTTTGGAGTCTTAATTTGGTTTTGAAGGCTTTACAGGCGCCTCCTTTTGAGCCTATGCATTCTTTGGATATTAAATTACTTTCTTGGAAAGTGTTGTTCCTTTTGGCTATCTCTTCTGCTAGAAGAGTTTCCGAATTATCTGCTTTTTCTTGTGAGTCTCCTTTTCTGATCAGGATAGGGCAGTTTAGCAGACTTCATTTAAATTTTTACCTAAAGTTGTGAATTCTAACGATATTAATAGGGAAATTGTTGTTCCCTCTTTGTGTCCTAATCCTAAGAATTCTTTGGAGAGATCCTTACATTCTCTGGATGTTGTAAGAGCTTTCTCTTCTGTTGAAGCTAATAAAAATTTCAGGAAGACTTCTAGTCTATTTATTGTCTTTTCTGGTTCTAGGAACGGTCAAAAAGCTTCTGCCATTTCCTTGGCATCTTGGTTAAAGCTTTTGATTCATCAGGCTTATTTGGAGTCGGGTCAGGCTCCGCCTCAGAGAATCACAGCTCATTCTACTAGATCAGTTTCCACTTTGTGGGGTTTTAAGAATGAAGCTTCCGTTGATCAGATTTGCAAAGCAGCAACTTGGTCCTCTTTGCATACATTTACTAAATTCTACCGTTTTTATGTATTTGCCTCTTCGGAAGCAGTTTTTGGTAGAAAAGTTCTTCAGGCAACTGTTTCAGTTTGTTTCCTCTGCTTATGTTCAGTTTTTTCTTTTCAATTATGAGAAAAACTTATTTTTTTTGGATGTGGATTTAATTTTTTCAGCGGAAAATGGCTGTTTTTATTTTTATCCCTCCCTTTCTAGTGACTCTTCTGTGGAGTATCACATCTTGGGTATTACTATCCCATACGTCACTAGCTCATGGACTCTTGCCAATTACATGAAAGAAAACATAATTTATAAATTAATTTCTTTCATATTGGCAAGAGTCCATGAGACCCACCCTTTTTATGGTGGTCATGTTTTTTTGTACAAAGCACAATTTGTATTTCCAGTTCCTTTGTTGATGCTTTTTACTTCTTTTTCTATCACCCCACTACTTGGCTATTCATTAAACTGAATTGTGGGTGTGGTGAGGGGTGTATTTATAGGCATTTTGAGGTTTGGGAAACTTTGCCCCTCCTGGTAGGATTGTATATCCCATACGTCACTAGCTCATGGACTCTTGCCAATATGAAATAAATGAATTTATCAGGTAAGTTCTTACATAAATTATGTTTTTTTTTGTTACTAAAACACCTGTTTTCTCAAAAAAAAATAAAAAAAATCCCTTCCTAGATGTAACGAGTTAAAAAAAAAAAAAAAATGTTTTCCATGTCAACTTATGCTGCCAAAAGCTCAGGCTGTAGGCAATAACAGTTTGAGCTTTATGATATATTTTACATTCCAGGTGAACATTTCTAGAACTAATAAATTGAACATCCTTTGAAGAAGAAGTATGTACTGTAGTATGTGTACAACACAGCACAGACGTAACAGACATATGGAAATAAAGTTTTATCAACATAATTAAAAAGATGCAAATGAAGTAGCACAAGAAAATAACATAAATAATACTAAAAAAGTAAATATTTATTTAGAAAAATGTTTCATAACAAGCAAAAAGAATCTGCCAGACTCCCATACAAAATATATTTGTACTTTTTTAAAAGGGAAAGAAGGTGTCCCCAGACTTCATGGTGATCAAAATATTCAGAAAGCAAAACAACTATTTTTAACATTTCTTTAATGTGCATTTATTGATATATGCTTGAGTAATTCTTTTTGTTGGGTAATATAAAGGGACGTAAAAGTGCAAAATGAAAATGATCTAATATGTTAGATAATTTTATTTTTGCACTATTACGTGTAGATAACCATGTTTCACCACTGCAAATGAGTTAAATTTATCAAGTTAGCTCCACAGCATCCATGCAACACTGGGAGCTAGCTGGACACATCTGATGAACCAGCAACATGTGTGTAACCACCAACCTGAGAGCCCCTAGTGGTGCATAGCTGTTACTGAACATGTGTACATATACTTTTCAAAAGAGTGCATCTAGAGAACAGAGTAAATTGTAAATCGCAATTTGTAACATGGGACTTTTAGAGCAATTATGAATTGTATTCTCTCTCTTCCCTTTTTATTTCATTCTCTGTATAAGGCATCTGTCAGTACAGTACAGTGATATATGAAATCACTTTCTTTCTGACTAGTAACAAAATAATTTAGCCTGATTTGCATTTATTGTATGGAATAAAAACTACAACCTCCATACAACATAAGGAAATATAAATAGCAGAATTCTGTTTTTGCCATCAGTGAATGGAATGTACAGTAAATAATACAAAAAGAAATGTTTTTTTTTTTTTTTTCTGAGAGAATAATTTAAACACGTGTTCAAATTTGAGCATGATCAGTTTCAGAGCAATTGCAATAAATACCGAGAGACACCCACTGTATTAGAAAATGTTGAACAATAGAAATAAAATCTAGTTAACCATTCTTACAAGAAATAATAAAAAGACAGAAGAAACCAATACATTGCAGAGTTTTCTAGTAAACTTTCATAAAAACATTTAGAGAAAGCAAAATGATGACTGCCTGGTATGTTTAAATGCAGTTTATTTATTACTATTTAACCAATAATATTAATTTGACTTGTGAGCAATAAGAATCATGTTATTTATATCAGTTTTACATATTAAAACACCAAACACTTTATTGTGATGATAAGTAGACATAGATGACCATATTTACATTTGTAAGTGTCACTTGAACTTTTACAATTTTGCTAAAGGTACATAAATGTGCAAAAAGGAAGATGTTTTAATTTGTTAGAGCACTATTGGCACTGTCTTACATATAACTATGTGCTACACTGGGAGCTAGCTGCATACATCTGGTGAGCCAATGGCAAAAGGTATATGTGGAGGCGCCAGTCATCTGCTAGCTCCCACTAGTGCATTGCTGTTCCCACCTAGGTTTGCTTTTTAACAAAGGATACCAAGATAATGGATTTAATTTGATAAATAAAGTACATTGGCAAATGTTTTAAAATTGCAAGCTCTATCTTAACCATGAAAGTAGAAATTTTCTTTCCATGTCCCTTTAAACAATAAATCTGGTTTATTAGTATGTGAACTGAGCATGCAGTTTAATAATGAAAACCCATGCAATGCATTTCACAAGGGAAGTCTCAATTGGAATGGGGCCCCATATTTGTATTCAGATATTATAAGGCTTTATTTTTTTTTTTTTAAATATATATTTTTGTAAGCAAAAAAATCAAAATAAATATACAGTCAGGAGGCAGGAGGGAAAAGCAGCTCAACCCCGGAAAAAGTTTTTGCTCCAAAAGAAAAAAAGCAGCAAGTTCTCCCAGGACTCATATGTAATAAATATGTCAGATTTACATAAGATACTATGAGCTGTTGGATTAGCAGAAGGTCAGTGACGGGCTGCCAGGAGCAAGTAGCAGACGTAGTGAGGTTTAAAAGGGCTTTAAAAGAATAAAGGATAAGAGATCACCACACTTATTCTGGTGAACGGCAGTAGGTTCAGTAAATTCAAGAGCAAAATCTAAAACCTGTTGACTGACTCAACAAAGTATAGCAGGTAAACATATGACCAGAAGCACAACATAAGGTCATGATTAGAGATCTCTGTGCATCATATATATCAAACAGAAACCGAATGAAAATGGCGCCCCCTCAAGGTCGTCCTGTACCTGCACCCTCTTTTTTTTCTCAGCATAGCTTTAGTATTACTAACCCAAAAGTGTATTGAGTGTTATATATATATATATATATATATATATATATATATATATATATATATATATATATATATATATATATATATATATATATATATATATATATATATATATATATATATACATACACATACAGGTAGCCCTCACGCCGGGGTTAGGTTCCAGAAGGAAAAGTTGTAAATCGAAACCGTTGTAAATTGAAACCCAGTTTATAATATAAGTCAATGGGAAGTGAGGGAGATAAGTTCCAGGCCCCTCTCAAAATTGGCATAAGTAACACCTAATACATTATTTTTAAAGCTTTGAAATGAAGAGTTTAAATGCTTAACAGCATTATAAACCTAATAAAATAATCACACAACACAGAATATATAATTAAACTAAGTTAAATGAACAAAAACATTTGCTAAACCGCATCATAAACCTAATAAAATAATCACACAACACAGATTTCTCTTGCATTTTTCTGCAAACAGTTCTTTCTATGCATTCCAATCTGGACTGATTTATAGACCGGAAGATCTTGTTCCTTTGAAATCTGCTCGATAGCTCAGGTCTGGTTAAACTGATTAATTTCAGCTTGCTTGGCTTTGCTGCAACACAAGCGGTTAGCTCCACCTACTGGCTATTTTAATAAATGCACTGCTTCTCAATGCTTTTCAATAGCAGTCACATGACTGGAAAAAAAGGTTGTTATTCTGAAACGGTGTAAATTGAACCGTTGTAAAACGAGGGCCACCTGTGTATGTATGTGTATATATATATATATATATATATATATATATATATATATATATGTGTATGTATGTGTGTGTATATATATATATATATATATATATATATATATATATATATATATATATATATATATATATATATATATATGTTTAAAAAAAATTCTTTAGGAGCTGCCACTACCTCAAAAAATGTATATGTATATGTGAGGCTGTCGTCAAATGAACCATTATTAATGTGAACGCTGACAAACATTTTTGCAGTGATAATGTTTGGTTTGATAACATGTTTTACGGCAAAAAAAATCTTGCCCCAAAAAACTGATAAGTGATAAAGACAGGAAACCCAACCACTATCTTGATATTTATTTTTGTTTTAGGATAATAAAAAATAAAGAACAAAATGAAATATTGTCTTTTGAAAAAGTAGTTGGTAAACTGAGTAAATAAAGTATAAATAGCAAAGCTATCTCTGCAATGTGAGCAATTATGTACTTAAGTATGGATACATTATCAGGTATCACTAAAAAGAAAAGAGAACAATTTCATTCAACTGAAACATTTAGAAAACCACTTCAGTTTAAAAAAAAGTCAGCAGAAAAACACATGGTATAGAACTGATATCCTACACTTCAATTATCCAAAGACTCATTTGCTTCCTGCATCTGTTCATCATCTTAATTAATAAAAAAAAAAAAAAACAGGCTGTCTTGATCATACATCTACTTACAATAATTAATGTATTTAGCTCAGTATGCAACCAAAAAAAAAAAGCCTGTATATGTTGTTAAAGGAATGTAGAGTATGGGGTAGGAAAGTACTCAACTATACCAAAAAAGTAGACTGTGGTCTAGCAATAGGTCTCAAAGTTCTAACTAGATTATTTGATAGTACTCCTCTACGGCCAACAATACACAATGTGTAATATGCACAAATATAGTCTGCACTAGGGCTAGTGCAATATCAGTGTTTGGTATGAGTAAATCGTACTGTGGCACAAGCACATTATAACAAACGTTACTATGACGTATACTGTGGCTCACTACAGTCTTGGCAAAGCTGCTTTACAATTACTTCAGTTAATTATTGCAAATGTTCTGTTTGCATTGCAAGACAACATGCTGTTTAGGAAGATGACAATAAAGATCTATAATGGCTTCATAATAAAGACAAATATTGTGAAATTAATTCCCACTCCATAACCATTAGAAGAGCATGGGAATGCTTGCAGACTTAAAGGGACAGTCTAGTCAACATTAAACTTTCATGATTCAGATAGGGCATGCAATTTTAGCCCCTTAACGACACACGTCAAACACAAACTGGTCTTTAAAGACCCTGTACGTCGTTAGGGGTTTAAAGTGGCTTGAAGCGATCCTGATCGCTTTCAAGGTATTCGATATTGAGGCATCACTGCATTACCTTTTTTTTAAACACCGATGCAGAGAGAGCCACTCTGTGGCCCTCTCTGCATTGGCCAACGATGGTGCCGATCGTTGGTGGGTGGGAGCAGCTACAGGGAGGCGGGTGGGCGGCCCATCGCTGGCAATCTTCCGGCCAGCAGTTGGAAAAGTGTTGGGTGTGCACAGTAGCGCTCACGGGGAACAACCTAATTAACCCTGCCACTGCTGGGCATAATACAAGTGTGGTGCGCAGCTGCATTTAGCGGCCTTCTAATTACCAGAAAATAATGCCAAAGCCATAAAATCTGGATCACAGAGAAGCATTTACAACCATTTGTGCCATAATTGCACAAGCTGTTTGTAAATAATTTCAGTGAGAAACCTAAAGTTTCTGAAAAGTTTGTGAAAAAGGGAACCATTTTTTTTATTTGATCGCATTTGGTGGTGAAATGGTGGCATGAAATATAACAAAATTGGCCTAGATCAATACTTTGGGTTGTCTACTAAAAAAATAAATATATATATACATGTCAAGGGATATTCAGGGATTCCTGACAGATATCAGTGTTCCAATGTAACTATCGCTAATTTTGAAAAAAAAAATGGTTTGGAAATAGCAAAGTGCTACTTGTATTTATTGACCTATAACATGAAAAAAAAAAAGCAAAGAACATGTAAACATTGGATATTTCTAATCTCAGGACAAAATTTAGAAACTATTTAGCATGGTGGTTGTTTGATGGTTGTAGTATAACAGATTTTGAGGGTCAAAGTTAGAAAAAGTGTGTTTTTTTTTTTCTTTCAATTTTTCATCATTTTATTAAACAAAATATGGTAAATTTATAAGATATGATGAAAATAATGGTATCTTTAGAAAGTCAATTTAATGGCGAGAAAAACAGTATATAATATGTGTGGGTACAGTAAATGAGTAAAAAAAAATTACAGCTAACACAAACACCGCAGAAATGTAAAAATAGCCCTGGTCCTTAAGGGTAAGAAATTTAAAAATGGCCTTGTCCTTAAAGGGACAGTATACACTCATTTTTATATAACTGCATGTAATAGACAATACTATAAAGAATAAGATGCACAGATACTGATATAAAAATCCAGTATAAAACTGTTTTTAAAAACTTACTTAGAAGCTCTCAGTTTAGCTTTGTTGAAAAGGTAGCTGGAAAGCCCACTGCAAGTGGGAAATAAGACACTCCCCCCCTCCCCCTTCTTTTACATATGAAAAGACCCTTTACACAAACAGGAGCAAGCTGGAGAAGGTAGCTGACGGTATTCACATAAAACTTTAGGGCTTGGTTAGGAGTCTGAAAATCAGAGCAATATTATTTAAAAATAAGCAAAACTAAAGATTTTTTAAAAAAAAAACTTCATGGACTATATAAATAGATCATCTACAAAACATTTATGCAAAGTAAAAAATCAGTGTATAATGTCCCTTTAAGGGGTTAAACAACTTTCCAATTTACTTTTATCATCAAATTTGCTTTATTCCCTTGATATTCTTTCTTGATAGCTAAACCTAGGTAGGCTCAAACTGATTTCTAAAGCATTGAAGGCAGCCTCTTATCTCAGGGAGTTTTGACAGTTTTTCATAGCTAGACAGTGCTAGTTCATGTGGTTCAAATAGATAATTGTGCTTACTCCTGTGGAGTTATTTATGAGTCAGCATCAATTGGCTAAAATGCAAGTCTGTCAAAAGAACTGAGACAATTAGGTAGCCTGCAGAGGCTTAGATCCAGGTAATCACAGAGGTAAAACATATATAAATATAACTGTGTTGGTTATACAAAACTGGGGAATGGTAAATGAAGGGATTATCTATCTTTTTAAATGCTGCAGTCTAGTTAAGTATCATGGGAAAAGTATTTCTGAAACGCAAGGGGTGCCAAGGTTAGCCATCTCTATTCCACGCCATTAGTAAACTTCTCTACCTACAATAAATAGTAACAGCTACCATAATCAGTAGAAATACACTTTATATTTTATTATGAAGCTGGGCTCCATGTACGAAGCAGCAAAAGCTGCTCCGGAGCCTTTGTGGGTCAGGTTTGCATATGCGAGCCTGCTTCCCGCAATGTAAGAAGCAGCGGGTCATTAGCCCGCTGCTTCTTACACCCTACACCACCTCTGAAGTGGCGAGGGAAAATCAGAGAGCTTGCTCGCTCTCAGTGATTGACAGCCCCTTCAGTCACGTGATTGGTCGCACGAATGAAGGGGTGGCATTACACACTCCGAGGAGTGTGTAATGATACATACGGGCAAACAGATCTACAGATCCACAGCCCGTGTGTAGCGAAGGCGGGCGGACAGCTTCTCGAGTTAAGAAGCTGTCCGCCCGCCACTTAGTACATGGAGCCTTAAGTCTGGACTCTGGCATAAAATAAATCAACAATTAACAATTTTACCTTTAATTCCCCTACATATTACATTAGCGGTCATGGATAATACAAGACCATATCATAACTTATCCTATTTTTAAAAGTGAAGGTTCCTGAAATTTACTGGATGAGATCTACTAAAATCAGTTTAGTTATACCCAAATGTTACTGTCCACCATGAGATATTTCTTTCTGTTTACAATATGCATTTAAGTAGTCTTAAACTAGGCTGACCTTATTGCCGCTTTAAGAAGGGACACATATTAAACAAATTTAATTCACTATTTTGAAACAAGAGTTAGACCCAGCTAGTAGGTATATCATTTTACAAATAGAAATTAATAAGAAGGTATGGACTTTTTGTAATGTGTATGGTCCAAACACCTTTGACGCAGAGTTTTGGAATGGGCTAAAAAAGAAACTAGCTAACTATCTAGGACAAAATCTGATAGTAGTAGCCGACTTCAATATGACCATGTATCCTGAGATTGACCGTTTTCGCCTTAAACAGGCAGCCCACTATTTTAAAGTGGCTAAATTCTTTAAGGATTTTTGTGGTGCTCTGTGCGCATACACCATCCGGATACTCGTAGCTTCACGTGCAAATCTAAAACACATCAAAAATTTTCTAGGATAGACCTCTTTTTAATAGAAGACAAACTGCTCTCCCTTGAATCAATGTCCCATATTTCGGAGTTTATTCTTTCAGACCATGCTATGATTAATCTTAAATTTAGTTCACTCCGTCAAACGGATAATAGTATGAATACTTTTTTTTTCCCCTAGATATATGGTTAACAATGCTAGATTTGCAAACTGGTTAATAGAAAAGTGGCAAGAGTACTATAGAGATAATATAACTTATGTATCAAAAATAGAAACCTTGTGGGAAGCAGGGAAGGCAGTCCTTAGAGGGGAAATTAAAGCATATATGATTAAAGTAAAACAAAAAAAAGTAGAATTAGAGAAACACAATTATCAAATCAGCTTAGAAATAAATATAATTTCTATTTAAAAACACCGAATCCATTAAACTGGAATAAGTATATATCAGCAAAGGCTGAGAGAGAGATATATATTTATGAAAGAAAAATGGTCTTTAGAAGATCTTAAGAACAGAGCTTTTTTTTAGGGGTATCAAGGGATTGCAGCCAAACATTTGGTTAGGATTATTAAAAGTAGAAAGAAAAAAAATATAATACCAATAATTAAGATAGGTAATAAGACTTTAGTTTCAACTGTGGAGATTAAAATGGCTTTTTTTCAACATTATCAGAAAATTTACACAGTAGAAGGAATTAATAATATCGATAATGATGGGTTGCAAACTATTAATCTTCCAATAACGGTGGCAGAGATTGAGAAGGCTATTAATGGGATGAAAAACAATAAGGCCCCTGGGCCTGACAGTTTACCAGCAGAATTTTATAAAATCTTAAAAACTGAAATATTAGACACCTTAGAAAAAAGTGTACAATCTGTACTATGTGGAAAATAAAATGAGTTCCCTCTACTTCACAGATTCCATAATTTCTCTAATATATAAAAAAGGGAAAGATCCACAAGATTTGGATGCATATAGACCTATATCCCTATTAAACAATGATTATAAAATATTAATGACAATTTTATCTGAAAGACTTCTTGGTTCTTCAGTTCTTGGTACACTGATCCATACGGATCAGGCGGGTTTTATGGTAGGAAGAAATTCAGTGCGTAATATGATGAAGGTTCTTATAATTGCAGATTATTATAAAGAACACAATTCAAAAAGTAAGAAAGACATAGCTTTAGTAACTCTAGATGATGAAAAAGCTTTTGATGCGATCTGGGATCACTTATTTACAGCTCGTAGAAATTTTGGTTTTGTAGGTAATTTAATAAGAATGATACAACTGATATATAACAAGCCTAGATCCCAGCTCTTAATCAATGTAGAGCTGTCTGACTATATTACTCTACAAAAGGGAACGCGGCAAGGATGCCCACTATCGCCGCTGTTATTTAATATAGCTATGGAACCCCTGGCAGTCTGGCTGCGACAAGAAATTAAGGGTATTGAAATAGGAAAACAGAACCTGGTTTTTAAGTAACACGGCTATATATTTTCCTATTTGTTTACATATGATCAATGCATTTAGCTCATTTTCTGGATATAGAATAAATAGGACACAATCAGAAATTTTATGGATACATAAAACAGCAGATAGCTACTGTACACATCAACTAAGAGAAGTTAAATATATTGACTATCTGGGGATTAAAATAAGTAAGAACCCGACGGAATGGTATAAGCTTAATTATGCAGAATTTTTCCAAAATCTATCAAATGAGGTGGACAAATGGTCATTATATTTCTTATCTCTCTCTGCAAAAATGATGATTTTAAAGACGATATTGTTTCCACAATTATTATTTATGTTACAGAATCTCCCCTGTTTTATATTAAAAAAAAGACATTTGTAAATTCAATGCAGCATGTGCACGTTTCTTGTGGGGTAAAAAGAAGTCGAGGTTACTAATACAGCTGAAAATGTATGGTGGTTTTGCTTTACCGAGTATTAAATACTATAATCTGATCTCCATAGCTAAGTTTGCTATAGATTGGCTCACTGAAGAAGATTATGTAACAAGTGCAAAAATGGAACAAAAAATTGTAGCTCCATTTAATTTAAAAGCACTGCTACACTGTCCAGTTACTAAATTACCTAGTACAGATTCTAAATTATTGACTTATGTAAATGTGGTGAAGGCGTGGCAGAGACTTTGTGATTTAATGGGACATAATTTTAGAGCATCACAATATTTACCTATAGTAGGAAATCAGGATTTTCTGCCAGGCCTTCACAACAGTTTATTCAAAGAATGGCAAATAAAGGGAATTGAGTATTTAGTGCAAATTAAACAGGATGATACAGAAATAATCCAATCTTAGGAGAGTATTTCATTAAAATTTGCATTGCCAGCAAATAATTTTTATGCATATCTTCAGTTGAGGAACTATTATAGTCAGATACATCATGTACGGGTTTGGATGGGGCACGCAGGTGATACCGAATGGGCTCAAACTATATAAGGCAGGAGCACACTCTATTTCTTTTTGGTATAAATCTATTCTTATTCGGATGGGACAAGTACATATTGAAAAAAATTAATGAAATTTTTCCCAACACTAACAGAACAGACTATTATGAAAAGTATCAGATTGGCGGAATTAGCTACGGAATCTGTGAGTTGGAGGGAATCACAATTTAAATTAATTAATTTTTATTTGACCCCATATAGAATCTCAAAATGATCTAAAGAATATCAGAACATTATATGCAGTAAATGTAAGAAGGAGAGGGCAGATATTTTGAATTGCATGTGGTCGTGTACAAAAATTAGACAACTTTGGTTTAAGCTTAATTATTGGCTAAATAAGTTTTTAGAGAAGAAGATAACTTTTTCAGATTTTTATTGTTTTTTTCTATATTATGATCAATCTCATACTAATATTTGCGCTCAAAATCTAGTTAACACAGTTATTTTGGCCACACGGAATCTAATATTAAGAAGCTGGAAAGAATCTAAGGTTCCTAGCATAGCTGAATTAGTTAATACAATATATGCACAAATGACCTTAGAATTACATGATATAAAATTGTTTTCTGAATCACGCATGAAGGAATTTTTTTTAAAATGGAAGAAAATTATACTAGCATGGCCAATTGCAGTACAACTGCAATTTATTGCCCCTATTAGGAAATCGGAAACTTTTCTTACTTTATTGGTGGCGGATTGTCTTCCTCAAACATGGTCGATAGATATTAGGAGAGGTACTGAATCAAACTACCAGGATAATTAATAGGGTCGGGGAATTATACGGAGGCTAGGAGGGAGAGAGAGAGAAGGGTTGTGTGTGTATTTTTTTTTTCTCTATCATTTTGTCTGGTTATATTCTGCTTTTAATTTGTTGATTTATGTATTTCATTTTCTGTGTCTGTAAGATAAAAAAAACACAATAATATTTAGATTTTCACATTATGAATCCATTGAAAACCATTTGTTCTGTAACGCAAAATAACTGGGAAAAAAAAATATCAATAAAAGCCAGTGTACCAATGTGTTCACTGAATTGAAAAAAAAAAAGGGACATATATGAAAAATAGGGTTCTTATACAAAACATTTCTTTAAACAGCCCTGACATATGTATTGTTCATATGTGTCCCTTTTTAAAGCAGCAATATGGTCATCCTATCTTAAACAGACATAAAACCCAAAAGTTTTCATTCATGATTCAAATAGAGCATACATTTTTTTTAAATATTTTTTTAATCAACTTTCCAGTTTACTTCTACTACCATTTTTGTTTAATTCTCTTGGTATCCTTTGTTGAAGGAGGAGCAATGCAGTACTGGGAGTTAGCTGAACATATTGGTAAGCATATGTCAAGAGTTATATACGTGCAGCCACCAATCAGCAGCTAGCCTAGGTATGCTTTTCAACATACTGAGAGTACTATGCAAATTAGATAAACAAAGTAAACTGGAAAGTTGTTTAAAATTGTATGCTCTATGTGAATCTCGCCGGTCATAACCCATAGACAATCATGATCTACCTTTAATTTCTTTTAATAAAAAAATATATTCCAGTATTACATTAAACTACATTTCCAGCTGTTGAGAATCACAAAATACCTGTTTCTGTTATATAACTATTCTTATCATATAAAGCCTACAAATGATAGATTACAAAGACTATATCACATTAACCATCATATGCTGTAATCCCATAATTATAGGCCAAAGCTGCTTTAATAAGAGCAAGTACAGATATTGGTACTCAGCTTAAGTCTGACATCCTGTTAATAGTCATTTATACTTAAAGGGATATGAAACTCAAATGTTTTTCTTTCATTATTCAGATAGAGCATGCAATGTTAAGCAACTTTCTAATTTACTCCTATTATCAATTTTTCTTTGTTCACTTGGTATCTTTATTTGAAAAGCAGGAGCAGGCCCATTTTGGGTTCAGCACCTCGGTAGCGCTTGCTGATTGGTTAATCTTAAGCTTTTTCAAATAAAGATACCAAAGAAAAAATGATAATAGGAGTCAATTAGAAAGTATAAATAACTATGCAGGTTATATAGGGAGGTCACCTTGTCTGCTGTTCCTAGGTCAGATTATAAACTCACCCTATAGATTTATAGGGGGTAGATTTAACAAAGGTTGAGCGGTAGCAAATCATGTCCACTCGACCTCGCTAAATGCCGACAGCGATTTAACATTGCACAGGCATTTCTGGGGAAATGTTTAAAGAAACCTCACGGTTATCCTTCTTTATTAATCAGTATCCTTTTGTTGCCTACTTTACAAGCACATACATACTCTACGTCTAAATTTCAGTTGTACCATACAAAGTTGCTGCACAAAAAATAGCAGTGGCTGAACTTCTATGGCTTTATCACAAAAAAAAAAACTAAAAAAACAATATTAGATACAGCACACTGAGGGTCATGACAATGTAGTAGCTATTTACTGCTAGTTGCTATGACCAGTAAGGTAGGGAGATTAACCTAATGAAACAGTCATACTGTGAGAGAGCCATGAAATGTTGTTAAGCATTTTAGGATGAAAAGTTATACTTCTTTTTAATTCCAACAATTGAACATTTGATTCTTGTTGTTCCTGCACTACACGTGAGCCTGCGAATGAGTCAGCTGGGAGGCTTGTGAGAAATTCCCAGCATGCGATAATATTTAGCACCGTGCAATCAGACGCTTCATTCTTGTCAGTGTAATTTATCAATTTCTTCTTAATTCTGGAATCATTTTGGAAGTTTCTGCACAATATTGGTGCCATTCTGTTTGCTTTATTGACCTATGGCATTTAGTTACTTGAGCTATAGTCCTGTATCATTACCTGCATAATGAATAGTCGCCAACATCCAGCTTCTTTTGCGCCAAACCCTGCACTAGGGGTGTGAAAAAGCGGCTAATTAAAGAGTTACAAAACAAGGCATTTTTATAAAAGGCTGGGTCCCACTACTAACAGCAGAATGATTTTCAAAGTAGCTTTCAGATGGATAAAGCCACACAGACTCTATCTTTAACCATTCAAAGAGGACTTGTCTTGTGGTTGAGGTTTATATTAGTGGGTACAGCAATAGCTCACAAGGATTATTTTGATCATGGAATTGTAAAACAAATATTTCCCCTTGATATTCATTCTAACATTTCTGTAAAATGAAAGTTAACCTATAAATATGACATTGGTATTATTCATTACAAAATGATCATGAGAATAGAAATTAAAATTGGGACCATTCAAAATGTGAGCAAAAGTGGAATGTTTGTCAAACATTTCAAATTTATTCAGAATATTGGTATATTAAAGGGACAGTAAAGTCAAAATTAAACTTTCATAATTCGGATAGAGCATGACATTTTAAACAACTTTCTAATTTACTTCTGTTATCAAATGTGCTTTGTTCTTTTGTATCTTTTATTGAAGAGTAAAACTAGGTAGTCTGATAAGTGCATAGGAGTGTGCACGTGTCTTTAGTAATCTATGGCAGCAGCATTTTGCAACATTGTATAACAAAGCTACAAATAATGTTGCAAAACACTGCTGCCATAGAGTACTAAAGACACGTGCACACTCCTGAGCACTTATCAGCCTGCCTAGTTTTACTCTTCAATAAAACATACCAACAAAACAAAGCAAATTTGATAACAGAAGTAAATTGGAAAGCTGTTTACAATTGCATGCTCTATTCGAATTATGAACGTTTAATTTTGACTTTACTGTCCCTTTAACGAATATACTGAACTATATCTGACCCCATCTCTATGTAGTGAGGAATAACATTGGACTCCATGTACTAAGCAGCGAATGTTGCTTTGGAGCTGAGCAGTTATGCTCATGCAAGCCTGCTTGCTGCAAGTTAGGAGGCAGTGGTCATATGACCACTGCATCTTAACCTCTCTGCCACCTCTGAGGTTCTTGCGGGGGTGATTATCAGGTCCTGCTCTCAGGCAATTGGTCTCGCAATAGCAGGGGGTGGTTCTGCACAAGGAAATCCCTGTGCAATTATGACTGAGGGCAGTGGATGAACCGTATCCACTGTCTTCTCACCGCAAAGGCAGGTGGACAGGTTTCCTAGTTGGGAACATTATCTGCCCGTTGTTTAATAAATGATGCACATTGTTTCTAATCCACTGTTAGGCAGACCTATATTGGGACTTAAAGGACCACTAAACATAGTAGAATAGCATAATCAGTAAATGCATAATAAAGACAATGCAAAAGCACTTAGTTGGAGTTTCATATGTGTAGTAGATTTCTTTCAAACACTTTCTATTTTCCCTCCCACTGCATCATGTGACAGCCATCAGCCAATCACAAAATGTATATATGTATATTTTGTGAACAGTGCACATGCTCAGTAGGTGCTGGTGCTGCAGAAAGTGTGCGTATAAAAAGATTGTGCAAATTTAGATAATGGAAGTGAATTGGAAAGTTGTTTAAAAGTGTGAGCTCTATCTGAATCATGAAAGTGTAATTTTGACTTGAGTGTCCCTTTAACAAATTGTTCAATTATCTAATGAACCAAATCAGTTTGGTGGTATTTAGCCCATAATTAAAAAGGCCCAGCATCACCTTAGATTATTATTCTTACATCTTCCAGCTTTTGATTATTCTTTTTTAAACCTGGAAGGCATGTTACTGTCCACAAATAAAGCTGTGAGAGTTCTGCTTATCAGCCAGTGATCTATCTGTCCATAAGGTCTACTTATACAGAGATATGTACTTTAAATAATGTGTTTACATGACAGAATTTTTTAGGGGTTTCTGTATGTTTAATATAGTTTATAAGTCTAACATGTTTTCCATTTTTGACAAAGTCAGTCTACCCATATTAGTTATAATTTTTGGCATCTGTTCTGCACTGGCACTGGGTACAGTCTCAACAGCAATTGTTTAATGTATTATACATATTTAGGACCTCTGTATCCTTAAACTATATGCTTACAAGAAGACCCAGCAGTTTTTGCTGGACTGTAACAGTGAGATTATATTCCCCTATTGCTACAAATCTGGGTGTACAAGGTTTGTAAATATTGATTTATATGTGTCTCCTCATTTATCCTAAGTGGTTACTGTTTTACTTTCTTTTAAATAACTTAATGCAAATCAGAATGTGATTTTAAAATTAAGATTTTTGTTTGTTTGTTAACAAAGCAATTCATAGTTATAAGATTTAAAGTAGGGTAGGTGAGCAATTTATCAGGGGCTGGAAGTAGATTATAATGCAACTCGTACATGGGGGGAAAAAAAATCTTTACAAGTACTATTTTCCCCATACATGAGATTTAAAGGTTAAATGTTTCCATAGTGCTTTTTATTTGCTTTTTGTTCAATCAATATAAGTAAATCAATAATTAGAAGAGTTCTAAACATTTTTTCTAATGACGAACTTTCATCAACCTCTAACATATTTGCAAACATTTTGAGAGAGAAAAAC
>NC_069501.1:818101538-818126538 GCF_027579735.1 Bombina bombina
TAGTTCATTGCTCTCCACTATCACAGGCTCAGTTTGACTTCCTTTCTTTATACCTCTCTCTCTAAAGCAATATTAAAAATACATTAGTACAGATCCTGATTGGCTGACAAAACTGTACCCCCCTTCTCTCTCTCTCTTTTTGTAGGTTTTTATGATTTCTATTATTGTTTTAAAATGCAAAGCAATGCATTGTTTCTCACTATTGCTTTACATTTAATATTATTTATTACCTCTTAACGACAAATGAAAAAGTAATAAAAGTTATTTTAGCAAACAAATAGATATTTATGACCATGTGTTGGCATGTGTTGGACACAAGTGTATTTTAAGCGGATTGTGAGATAATGCTATGAACAAAAGAAAAATCCTCATTTCCCAAGGAGGTCATGGTACTATTTTTTTCTGAAAACAGCATTCTATATAGTCGCATCTGAAACAAATTGCTCTTCGTTTGATTTGTTCACTATTTTATTTGGCAAGCATTGATTTGTTTCATTCATTCTATGTTGTAGATCTGGTGAAATAAAATATATGATTTAAATTCATCTCTTTAATTTATATTCTGACAAAATAAATGTCTGCATGAATGAAATTTGTCCGAAACAAACTTTGGGAAAAAATCCAAACATTTTTTCTTTTTTTTTTTTGCCTGTGAACATAAATGCAATTGCTAATAGTGCATATATATTATGTAGTGCCAAAGTTTTGTTAATAGCGTGAACCAATTCAAGGTTGGTACTACTGAAAGATATCTTAGGCTAAAACAGATGCCTGCAACCCTACTTAAAGGGATACTAAAACCAATTAATTTTTTTATGATTCAGATAGAGCATGGAATTTTAAGTAACTTTCTAATTTACTCCCATTATCAATTTATATTCGTTCTCTCGCTCTTTAAAAAGCAGGAATGTAAAGCTTAGGAGCCGGCCCAATTTAGGTTCAGCACCCTGGATAGATCTTTGCTGCACACTGGATAGAGAACTCAAGGTACGCGATTAAAAATGGCATCCCTTGAATTCCTATTGGCTGATTTGATTCTTCAAATTCAAATCGGCCAATAGGATGAAAGCTACTCAAATCCTATTGGCTGTTCATATCAGCCAATAGGATGAGAGCTACTGAAATTCTATTGTCTATTCAAATCAGCCAATAGAATTTCAGTAGCTCTCATCCTATTGGCTAATTTGAACAGCCAATAGGATTTGAGTAGCTTTCATCCTATTGGCCGATTTGAAGAATCAAATCAGCAAATAGGAATTCAAGTGATGCCATTTTTAATCACCTATCTTGAATTCTCTATCCAGTGTGCGGCGAAGATCGTACGAAGAGGATCCACCATGCTCCATGGCTCCACGGTCGCCGGTCTTCAGTTCCAGGGTCGCTGGTCTTCAGCTCCACGGGGGCCCATTTATCAAAGGGCTTGCGGACCTGATCCGACACTGCGGATCAGGTCCGCAAGACCTCGCTAAATGCGGAGAGCAATACGCTCTCCACATTTAACATTGCACCAGCAGCTCACAAGAGCTGCTGGTGCAACGCCGCCCCCTGCTGACTCGCGGCCAATCGGCCGCCAGCAGGGAGCTGTCAATCAACCCGATCGTATTCGATCGGGTTGATTTCCGGCGGTTCCTGTCCGCCTGCTCAGAGCAGGCGGACAGGGTTATGAAGCAGCGGTCTTTAGACCGCTGCTTCATAACTTGTGTTTCTGGCGAGTCTGAAGACTCGCCAGAAACACGGCCCTTCAAGCTCCATACGGAGCTTGATAAATGGGCCTGACGGTCTTCAGTCTTCAGCTCCGCTCCGTGAAGGATGTTCCAGGAAGAAGAAAGAAGAGGTTGCCGCTTGGAAGAAGATTTCACCACCTGGAACAGGACCTTCTCCACCGGACTTCAGGAACGGTGAGTATCAACCTGGGGGTTAGACTTAGGGTTTTTTAAGGATTTTTTATTTTTTTTATTTAGATGGGCAGTAAAAGAGCTAAATGTCCTTTTTAAGGGCAATGTCCAACAAATGCCCTTTTCAGGGCAATGGGTAGTTTAGGGTTTTTAGTGTTAGGTTCTTTTATTTGGGGGGGTTTGCTGGGTGGGGGGGTTTTACTGTTAGGTGGGGCTTTGTGTATTTTGTTGTAAAAGAGCTGATTATCTGCAAAAAGCCCTTTTAAGGGCTACTGGTAGTTTATTAGAGTAGGGGGTGTTTTTATTTTGGGGGACTTTTTTATTTTCATAGGGATTAGGTATAATTTTTAAAAATTTGGTAATTTTGAATTTTTATTTTATGTAATCTTAATTTTTTTTATTTTCTGTAATTGTAGCTTAAAGGGACAGTCTAAATCAGAATTTTGATTAGACTGTCCCTTTAATTTACACTTAGTTTATTTGTATTTTTAAAGTAGTGTTAGGTTTTTTTAATTTAATAGTAACTTTAGTATTTTGTAAATTAGGTAATTTGGGTTCATTTAGGGGGTGTTAGGTTAGGGGTTAGGTTTATTGCGTTGTGGGTTAATGGCGGATTAGTGGTTAATAGTTTTAATAGGTAGTTTGCAATGTTGGAGTTTGCGGATTTAGGGGTTAATAATTTATTTATTACTTGCAGTGTGGGTTTGTTGGCGGATATAGGGGTTAATAGTTTAATTAGGCTTATTGCGTTGTGGGGGGGTTTGTTGGTTTAGGGGTTAATACTTTTATTAGTTCCGATGTGGGTTTGATGGCAGATATAGGGGTTAATACACTTTATTAGTTATTGCAGTGGGGGATTGTGGTTGACAGGTAGATAGATATTGCGCATGCGTTAGGTGTTTATTTCTGCAGGCATTTTTGGGAGTTACGGTGCTCCCATACTCGGCGCAAGGCTTGCTACGGCTGCCTTTTATGGCAAGGTGAAAATGGAGTAAGATTTCTCCATTTTCGCCACGTAAGTCCTTGCACTGAATATTGGATACCGATTTGCGACACGGTTCCGTGTTAGTTTATGGGAGTAAAAATTGCGGGCGAAGAGTGAAATATACGTGCCACATTTATATGTGGCGCTGTTTATAGGATACCAAA
Organism: Bombina bombina; assembly: GCF_027579735.1. Classification (NCBI taxonomy): domain Eukaryota; kingdom Metazoa; phylum Chordata; class Amphibia; order Anura; family Bombinatoridae; genus Bombina; species Bombina bombina. The sequence goes on from NC_069501.1 coordinate 818,104,583, forward strand.
CCCGCACTAAAACCGGCGACGCCGCATATGTGATCGAGCCCTAGATTTGTTTCATTCCCTGCTGCCTTAGATTGAACCTGCCCTGGTTTACACAACTTTACATCATGTGAGAGGGAGATACATGCTGTCAATACACTGTGCCAAATAGTCAGCAAATGTGTATATATTTTTAAATATATTAAAATTGCTTTATTTCTTATGGCTTAAAGGGACAGTATACACCAATTGTCATATAACTGCATGTAATAGACACTTCTATAAAGAAGAATATGCACAAATACTGATATAAAAATCCAGCTTAAAAACGTCCTTATAAGCTCCCAGTTTAGCTCTGTTGATGAGGTTAGGCTAGGCCACCGACTGAAAGGGGCTGAGAAAGCAGGAAGTGCAGACACTCCCCCCTCCCTACATATGAAAATCAGTACATCAGTATACATCTACAACTTTGGGGCTTGCTTAGGAGTCTGAAAATCAGCACAATGTTTTTTTTAAAAAAAACAACTATACACTTCCAGATGGGCTATATAAATGGATCATCTACAAAACATGTATGCAAAAAAAATCAATGTGTGCAATGCCCCTTTAAAATGACTATACTATAAGGTGCTTAACAATGGCTAAACATATGTAAAGAGGGGCTGGGGTAGTGGCTAGGGTGTGGGCAGGTGATGGGTGGGATCAGAAGTGTAAGTGACATTTTGGCCAGGCTAGTATCTTAGAACTTGAACTTTTGAGCCCTGCTATATAAAATATTTATAATTACATCTGTCCCTAACTGGTCACACAAAAGGAGACCATTCATGCTTTTATAAAGTTTATTCTTTAGAGGGACAGTCAAATAAAAATTAAACTTTCATGATTCAGAGAGGGCATGCAATTATTATTTTTTTTTATTGAGGTTTTGCGCATGAGAAGAGAAAACCAACAATATATTTTGTAAAAGGAATGGCAGCATTTTCATAGTATACAATACAAATACATGGTCCAAAGAAAAAATAAGCTGATTGTTAAGAAATAGATACCTGAAACCTCTATTTTTATATTTAGGGGTGGTTATCATGAATAACTAATTAAGGGGCCTCATGTGGGCCTTTATATTGAGGAAGTTCAGCGGGCAAAAGCCGCTTTGAGTTAAGGGGGGAGGGGAGGGGGGCGAAGCCTTCTATGGTTACCATAGGTAAAAATATGATGGCAGAAATGAGTAGAGAATATATAGCAAGTGTATAGGGGCAGGGGTGCCTAATCAAGTTTACTAGTCTAGAAGCAGTTCCAGACCGATCCCAGACCAGTTATAGAACCTGGAGGAAGATAAGTAGTGTATGGGGGTGCAAGACCTTCATATTTATATATCTTACAAACAGGACCACCTACTTTAAAAAGGACAGGTTCCTGCAACCACAAAGAGAGCAACAATATTATATCAATATGAACAGATATAGATGTGTATTAAGCAAATACTGACCAGATAAAGGATCATGGACAGTCAGAGTAATACAATTACTAATAAGAAAATATGGGAGGTGAATCAAATTCCTATATGAGTAGTAATCACTGCGAGAAAAGATATCCGTTATGATATATAGTGGATAATAACGGTATTATAAAATAAGTCATAAGCAAAGATAACATATATGTGGATCCTATCATAATCATTGAGAGATATAGAAGCTTGTGAAGTACCTATGACATAGTATAAAATAATACTTGTTTGTATACAACAACGTGTACAAGTTTCTCTAAATTAGACCTTAAGATGTCTAGTTAATTTAGGTATGAGCATCTTTTAAACAGCCCGATAACCATATATTTAGGCTATTAAATTATAATATTTTTCTCAAGCTATCAAAAGGTAAGGCAAGCCACATTATAATATAGAACTTAAATATGACTTGAGTGTTTTGTCATAACAGGTAGTAGGCATACAAATATATCTAATAGAAAATATAATGAAGTTAACTGAAAGGTCTAGAGTATAATAGGCTTGAATACTTGAAGCTAATCATATACCCTCTATGTAGAAGCAAGTCCAGAAGTCATAAGTATACAGTAAGGACCCTATGAGGTAAATTCCCTATATGTATAGTGCAGAAACTAGATATAACACACGTAAAATTTTACAAAAGACTAAGGCTTTAACATATACTAGAGAACTATAAATAAGGTAGACTATAAAATATAGTACCATTACATAGCTATGGGACCAAAATATCCATCCCAAATGCAGAACTCTAGTTAACTAGAGGAAGATAAACAGTAATAGTAATTTGGCTGATATATAATCTGCATTTAGGTGGGGTAGTTGTCCGTGTCTAGTTTGCCCATACAGGCTAATAGTTTAAATAAAACATTCTCAGCTGCCTCAGAAATTGCTTGGCATCTAACCTGCTATTATAAAAAAAAAAAAATCTACTCATCTAAGTAAATAAGACTAAACAGTCATATAGCACTTGTCATAGCAAGAAAAAGGTATTGTGTACGTTGTCATCTAAAAAGTTAAGGCTGGAATAAAAAAAGAAAAACACACTAAACAGGTAACAACTGGCTAAAGGACCAACATGTCTGATTATTGCCAAAGAAGCTGGAGGGCATAGCATCTGTGTCTCTTATCCAACTCCCGTAGATGGTAGTCCATAGGGGGCATTTGTTGGAAGGCTGAGGGCTTTTGGAGTTAGCAGTGGAGGTACCCAGAGATGGGGGGGTAGAGGTGCTATGGGACTGGCATAGGTAGTGTACTGCAGTGGAGGGATCATAAAATGGAGATCGCTTAATCATGTGACTCCAGATGATCCTTAAGTCCTCAGTTTCAAAGGCATTAGGTATGAAGATGTCCCTGGTAATTTTAGATACAGCCCTGTCCTCTCCTATCCCCACCCCGACCGGCCGCTCCGGAGCAGGGGTCGAGTGAACAATGGCAAAGTCAGGGAATACACCCGGGCAACTCACTGGGCTAAGCAAGGCGGAGGTCTGAGGATCCGTCTCATGAGGATATTCAGATAGTGTAAGCAGGTCTCCATGATTTTCATCCGCCATCCTGTCCTCCCTTGGTATAAAGGCCATAGTGAGGGGTGCGCTGTCAAGGTCTCTCTCTGGCGTGTTAGAACAGCCCTCCTGGTCGAGGACTAGACATTGGAGCACAGTGCGAAACTGAGTGTCCATGTGGAGTTCTAGCGGAGTTCAAGCAAATACATTAACCAAAACTAGGGGTGAGATTACATATGCAGTGCAAGCTTCAGCTTAACTGCTGAAACCCGCGTCGCCCTTAATTTTCCCTCGCACATCAGGGAATCACATAAACCCCTCCGGCAGTTTATAAACTTCCGTAAGTCGGATAAAATAGCAATGTCCAGAAATGTGCGTAAATACACATTTCTGAAAACTCCAGTGACTTACGGCACTTTAGAAACTGCCGGCGCCTAATAAAATTAAAAAAAATTCAAATCTCCCGTAAAAGTCTAACCCACCTCCCAAAAATAAAGCCCACACGTAAAACCCCTATATCCACCATCACACCCATATCGGAACTAATAATAAATGTATTAACCCCTAAGTCGCCACCCCCCCCCCCCACATCGCAATCTAACTAATTCAACTATTAACCCCTAATCCGCCATCCCCCTCATCGCAATCTAACTAATAAATGTATTAACCCCTAATCCGCCATCCCCCACATCGCAATCTACATATTAACCCATAATCCTCCAACCCCCACATCGCAAAGTATCTTATAAACGGATTAACCTCTAATCTGCCAAACCCCTGCATTTCAATAAACCTAATAAATCTATTAACTCCATAAACCGCCAATCCCCACAAGGCAAATAACTAATTAAATTACTAAGCCCCTAACCTAACACCCCCTAAATTAACTCCAATTACCTAAAATGTAAAAATACTAAATTACAATTTAAAATAAAACTAAATTTAAATTAATCTAAAATTACAAAAAAAGGCTAACATTACAGAAAATAATAAACCAAATTATCAAAAATAAAAAATTAAACCTAATCCCTATGAAAATAAAAAAGCCTCCCCCAAAATAAAAACACTCCCTAATCTCATGGGATTTCATGGGCACTTGTAAAAGAGCCGAATTCCCTTTTAAGGGCAGTGCCCATACAAATGACCCTTTAAAGGGCTATTGGTAGTTTAGATTAGATTAGGGGTGTTTTTTATTTTGGGGGGGGGGGCTTTTTTATTTTCATAGGGATTAGATTTAATTTTTTTATTTTTGATAATTTGGTTTATTATTTTCTGTAATGTAAGACTTTTTTTATTTGTTGTAAATTTAGATTAATGTAATCTTAGTATTTTTTTTTATTTTTAAAGTAATGTTAGTTTTTTTTTAATTTAATGTAAGTGGGGTTAATTTAGGGATGTTAGGTTAGGGGGCTTAGTAATTTAATTAGTTATTTGCGTTGTGGGGGGTTGGCGGATTAGGAGTTAATAGGTTAATTAAATGTATTTCGTTGGTGGGGGATGGCGGTTTAGGGGTTAATAGTTTTAATAGGTATTTTGCGATGTGGGTGAATGGTGGATTAGGGGTTAATAGTTTATTGTTTATTGCATTGTGGGGTGATGGTGGTTTAGGGGTTAATAGTTTTAATAGGTATTTTGCGAGGTGGGTGAATGGTGGATTAGGCGTTAATAGTTTAATGTATATTGCATTGTGGGGTGATGGTGGTTTAGGGGTTAATCACTTTATTAGGTATGTAGCGTTGTGGGGGGTTGGCGGATTAGGGGTTAATAGGTTAATTAGATGTTTTGCTATGTGGGGGTTGGCGGATTAGGGGTTAATATACTTTATTAGTTATTGCGGTGGGTGTTGGCGGTTGATAGGTAGATAAATATTGCGCATGCGTTAGGTGTTAGTTATTATTTTCAGGGAGTTACGGTGCTGACATTTTCAGCGCAAGGCTTGCTGCGTCTGCCTATGTGCTGCGAGGTCAAAATGGAGTAAAATTTCTCCATTTTCATCACGTAAGTCCTTGCGCTGAATATGTGATACCAACTTGCGACACGTTTCTATGTTAGTTTATGGGAGTAAAAATAGCGGGCGACGGGTGAAATATATGCGCTGCATTTATATGCGGCGCCGTATATGTGATAGCAAATCCGGCCAAAAAACTGGCGTCGACAGCTTTTGCAGGAGACGCCGCATATGTAATCTTGCACAATGTTGTACAATTTTCACAGACACTTTTAAAGCTCTACTTCAGCTTTATTTAAGTCCTCAATTCAGTCTTAAATGTTTGTTGGGAAAATAACAGTAGGAGAAGAAAGATAAGGCAATAGCTTACTTTCTCTGAGCACTGATATTGATGAATGATGATACACATGATGATGTTGGGATAATAACAGAGAAAAGGGGTTCAGGGGAGGAATTATTAGCTGCAGAAATGGAGATAATAACAAATGAATAATCTAAGCAACATAAATGGATGTGAAACCCAAGATTTTTCTTTAAAGGGACATTAAACACTAAAGGTCAGATTACAAGTGGAGCGCTATTTAATGCTCCCACTCAAGCGTTTACTGCGCTAGAAGTAATCTTTTTGCTTGCATCAAGTTGCACTCGTATTTTGAGCTGAAAGTAAACTGTTTTCGCTCACGTGCTAACACAACATGTGTAGAAAGCTGAATTTAGAAAATCGTGCGCGTGATAACATATTCGCAAATAGAAGTCAATTGAGCAAAAAAAGTGTAAAAAAAACACCCTACTCGTGTGCTAAAACGATCCCATATTACGTTAGTGTGCCATTCGTAATCTAGCCCTTAATGTGTTTTGTAAAAATTCAGGTGACTTTGAGCTTTAATTCAGAATTCAACCTGGACCACTCAGTATTACTGGTTTTCAATACTAATCTATACAAAGCACACCCAGCAAGGAATTCTTTTTTATTTATTAATTTTTCTGTCCCATACTCCTTTGTAACTGCTGATGTCCAATCACAGACTATGTATATTAGGTTGCGCATGCCATACCAGCGACAGTGAATGGCATGAATACTTACACACATTGCCATTTGTTTTCTTGCAAGAGCTTATTACTGATCAGGGAACAGTGCTAGCTGCCTAAATAGCTATGCTGTTCCCTTCTAAACGTAATGTGCACACTGGCAGGGGTCTGTGATCGCATGGGTGCACATTACAATTACATAGCTTAATTGGCACATCATGAGTGTGACTGGATAAAGTAGTATGTCAATCATGATGCAGCAAATCCCTCTCTGGTGGTCGCGCTGCGGCAATTAGAACATATGAGAGAACCTAAAAGTAAACTTTTTTTTATTTATATTGCAATGCGATTTTCATGCTGATACTCTATGCACTATAACTTATGAAACTAAACAATTCAATTGTGTTAAATATTGGTAAATAAATCAAAATGTTTTTGTTGTAGATTCTCCATATTTAAAGTTTATTCAGTATTTTGTAGGGTCTCATCTAATAGTTTGCTTAAAGGGACACTCACTCAAAATAAAACTTTCATGATTCAGATAGAGCAGGCAATTTTAAACAACTTTCTAATTTACTTCCATTAACAAAATGTGCACAGTCTTTTTATATTTAAACTTTTTGAGTCACCGGCTCCTACTGAGCATGTGCAAGAATAAGTGTGTATGCATTTGTGAATGGCTGATTGCTGTCACATGGTACGTGTATGCATTTGTGATTGGCTGATGGCTGTCACATGGTACAGGGGGAGTGGAAAAAGACATAACTTTTAAAATTGTCAGGAAAAAAAAACTACTACTCATTTGAAGTTCAGACTAAGTGCTACTGCATTGTCTTGTTATCTTGCATTTGTTGATTATGCAAATCTACAGTGTTGACTGGTCCAAATAGTGGGCTTTCTTTCTTTTCATTACTTTTTACTTTTCTTTTCTTTTTTTCTTTTTTTACAGTATTACTTAGGCCATATTCTTATAACAAGTTGCAGATTCAAAATATAAAATATGTATCATTCATTTTACCTATCTCTATTAATTTGTGAATTTAAAGGGACATTAAACTCAAACATTTTCTTTCATGATTCAAATAGAGAATACAATTTTACTTCTATTATCTAATTTGATTCATTCTTTATATATCCTTTGTTAAATAAATAGCAATGCACATGGGTGAGCCAATCACAAGGCAAATATGTGCATCCACCAATCAGAAGCTACTGAGCCTATCTAGATATGCTTTTCAGAAAGGAATATCAAGAGAATGAAGCACATTAGATATCAGAAGTAAATTAGAAAGTTGTTTAAAATGGTATTCTCTTTCTGAATCATGCAAGAAAAAAAATGGGTTTAATGTCCTTTTAAGTCTGGTTATGTCAAACTGTTGAAAACCTTCTTGTATTATCAGACATGCTGGAGGATTGCCGTGCATACAGGGAAAATTATATTTATAAAGTATTTTGCAATCAGAAATCATTGGTAAAGAAATAACTTCAGAATTAACTGCCCAGCCCTACCGTGCAATCACTTTTTAATGTGACACTTGCCCTGCCCAACTGATTAGGGCACTCTCATTTGTGCATGACTAACTACAAGCCCTTTTAGTTTTAGAACTAAATATAATTCACAATGCTAATATACCTCACTGTGGAAGACTTTTGGAATTACACTGGCCTAGATTTAGAGTTCGGCGTTAGCCGTGAAAACCAGCGTTAGAGGCTCCTAACGCTGGTTTTAGGCTACCGCCGGTATTTGGATTCACTCAAAATAGGGTCTAACGCTCACTTTTCAGCCGCGACTTTTCCATACCGCAGATCCCCTAACGTCAATTGCGTATCCTATCTTTTCAATGGGATCTTCCTAACTCCGGTATTTAGAGTCGTTTCTGAAGTGAGCGTTAGAGCTCTAACGACAAAACTCCAGCCGCAGGAAAAAAGCAGGAGTTAAGAGCTTTATGGGCTAACGCAGGTTCATAAAGCTCTTAACTACTGTACTCTAAAGTACACTAACACCCATAAACTACCTATGTACCCCTAAACTGAGGTCCCCCCACATCGCCGCAACTCGATTAAATTTTTTTAACCCCTAATCTGCCGACCGCCACCTACGTTATACTTATGTACCCCTAATCTGCTGCCCCTAACCCCGCCGACCCCTGTATTATATTTATTAACCCCTAACCTGCCCCCCACAACGTCGCCGCCAGCTACTTACAATAATTAACCCCTAATCTGCCGACCGCAAAGTGCCGCTACTTACGTTATCCTTATGTACCCCTAATCTGCTGCCCCTAACACCGCCGACCCCTATATTATATTTATTAACCCCTAATCTGCCCCGCTCAACATCGCCGACACCTGCCTACACTTATTAACCCCTAATCTGCTGAGCGGACCTGAGCGCTACTATAATAAAGTTATTAAACCCTAATCCGCCTCACTAACCCTATCATAAATAGTATTAACCCCTAATCTGCCCTCCCTAACATTGCCGACACCTAACTTCAATTATTAACCCCTAATCTGACGACCGAATCTCGCCGCTATTCTAATAAATGTATTAACCCCTAAAGCTAAGTCTAACCCTAATACTAACACCCCCCTAAATTAAATATAATTTAAATCTAACGAAATAAATTAACTCTTATTAAATAAATTATTCCTATTTAAAGCTAAATACTTACCTGTAAAATAAATCCTAATATAGCTACAATATAAATTATATTTATATTATAGCTATTTTAGGATTAATATTTATTTTACAGGCAACTTTGTAATTATTTTAACCAGGTACAATAGCTATTAAATAGTTAAGAACTATTTAATAGTTACCTAGTTAAAATAATAACAAAATTACCTGTAAAATAAGTCCTAACCTAAGTTATAATTAAACCTAACACTACCCTATCAATAAATTAATTAAATAAAATACCTACAATTACCTACAATAAAACCTAACACTACACTATCAATAAATGAATTAAATACAATACCTACAAATAACTACAATTAAATAAACTAACTAAAGTACAAAAAATAAAAAAGAACTAAGTTACAAAAAATAAAAAAATATTTACAAACATAAGAAAAATATTACAACAATTTTAAACTAATTACACCTACTCTAAGCCCCCTAATAAAATAACAAAGACCCCCAAAATAAAAAAATTCCCTACCCTATTCTAAATTAATAAATTTAAAAGCTCTTTTACCTTACCAGCCCTGAACAGGGCCCTTTGCGGGGCATGCCCCAAGAAAATCAGCTCTTTTGCCTGTAAAAAAAAACATACAATACCCCCCCCCAACATTACAACCCACCACCCACATACCCCTAATCTAACCCAACCCCCCCTTAAATAAACCTAACACTAAGCCCCTGAAGATCTTCCTACCTTGTCTTCACCTCAACAGGTATCACCGATCTGTCCTGGCATCCGGTGCTGAAGAGGTCCAGAAGAGGCTCCAAAGTCTTCCTCCTATCCGGCAAACATCTTCATCCAAGCGGCATCTTCGATCTTCTTCCATCCGGTGCGGAGCGGGTCCATGTTGAAGCATGGTAGGAACATTCTATTGGCTGATCGAACAGCCAATAGAATGCGAGCTCAATCTGATTGGCTGATTGGATCAGCCAATCGGATTGAACTTGATTCTGATTGGCTGATTCCATCAGCCAATCAGAATATTCCTACCTTAATTCCGATTGGCTGATAGAATCCTATCAGCCAATCGGAATTCGAGGGACGCCATCTTGGATGACGTCCCTTAAAGGAACCGTCATTCGTCGGGAGACGCCGGAAGAAGAGGATGGATCCGCGTCGGCTGCTTCAACATGGACCCGCTCCGCACCGGATGGAAGAAGATCGAAGATGCCGCTTGGATGAAGATGTTTGCCGGTCCGGATGTCCTCTTCTTGCCGGATAGGAGGAAGACTTTGGAGCCTCTTCTGGACCTCTTCAGCACCGGATGCCAGGACGGATCGGTGATACCTGTTGAGGTGAAGACAAGGTAGGAAGATCTTCAGGGGCTTAGTGTTAGGTTTATTTAAGGGGGGTTTGGGTTAGATTAGGGGTATGTGGGTGGTGGGTTGTAATGTTGGGGGGGGGGGGTATTGTATGTTTTTTTTTTACAGGCAAAAGAGCTGATTTTCTTGGGGCATGCCCCGCAAATGGCCCTATTCAGGGCTGGTAAGGTAAAAGAGCTTTTAAATTTATTAATTTAGAATAGGGTAGGGCATTTTTTTATTTTGGGGGTCTTTGTTATTTTATTAGGGGGCTTAGAGTAGGTGTAATTAGTTTAAAATTGTTGTAATATTTTTCTTATGTTTGTAAATATTTTTTTATTTTTTGTAACTTAGTTCTTTTTTATTTTTTGTACTTTAGTTAGTTTATGTAATTGTAGTTATTTGTAGAAATTGTATTTAATTTATTTATTGATAGTGTAGTGTTAGGTTTTATTGTAGGTAATTGTAGGTATTTTATTTAATTAATTTATTGATAGTGCAGTGTTAGGTTAATTGTAGGTAATTGTAGGTATTTTATTTAATTAATTTATTGATAGGGTAGTGTTAGGTTTAATTATAACTTAGGTTAGGACTTATTTTACAGGTAATTTTGTTATTATTTTAACTAGGTAACTATTAAATAGTTCTTAACTATTTAATAGCTATTGTACCTGGTTAAAATAAATACAAAGTTACCTGTAAAATAAATATTAATCCTAAAATAGCTATAATATAATTATAATTTAAATTGTAGCTATATTAGGATTTATTTTACAGGTAAGTATTTAGCTTTAAATAGGAATAATTTATTTAATAAGAGTTAATTAATTTCGTTAGATGTAAATTATATTTAAGTTAGGGGGGTGTTAGTGTTAGGGTTAGACTTAGCTTTAGGGGTTAATCCATTTATTATAGTAGCGATGAGCTCCGGTCGTCAGATTAGGGGTTAATAATTGAAGTTAGGTGTCGGCGATGTTAGGGAGGGCAGATTAGGGGTTAATACTATTTATGATAGGGTTAGTGAGGCGGATTAGGGGTTAATAACTTTATTATAGTAGCGCTCAGGTCCGCTCGGCAGATTAGGGGTTAATAAGTGTAGGCAGGTGTCGGCGACGTTGAGGGGGGCAGATTAGGGGTTAATAAATATAATATAGGGGTCGGCGGTGTTAGGGGCAGCAGATTAGGGGTACATAAGGATAACGTAGGTGGCGGCGCTTTGCGGTCGGCAGATTAGGGGTTAATTATTGTAAGTAGCTGGCGGTGACGTTGTGGGGGGCAGGTTAGGGGTTAATAAATATAATATAGGGGTCGGCGGTGTTAGGGGCAGCAGATTAGGGGTTCATAGGGATAATGTAAGTTGCGGCGGTTTACGGAGCGGAAGATTAGGGGTTAATAATATAATGCAGGGGTCAGCGATAGCGGGGGCGGCAGATTAGGGGTTAATAAGTGTAAGGTTAGGGGTGTTTAGCCTCGGGGTACATGTTAGGGTGTTAGGTGCAGACGTAGGAAGTGTTTCCCCATAGGAAACAATGGGGCTGCGTTAGGAGCTGAACGCTGCTTTTTTGCAGGTGTTAGGTTTTTTTACAGCTCAAACAGCCCCATTGTTTCCTATGGGAGAATCGTGCACGAGCACGTTTTTGAGGCTGGCCGCGTCCGTAAGCACCTCTGGTATCGAGAGTTGCATTTGCGGTAAAAATGCTGTACGCTCCTTTTTTGGAGCCTAACGCAGCATTTTTTTGGACTCTCGATACCAGAGTTAATTTTATGGTGCGGCCAGAAAAAAGTCTGCGTAGCGTTAACAGCCCATCTACCGCCAAACTCCAAATCTAGGCCACTGTGTTTCAGCCATAACAGCAGCAATTCACTGCTGCAGCACAGAACAACCAAATGACCTTTTCTCTACTGTATAAAGAGAACCACAATATAATAAACCAATAATTATAGGTAGGATCATGTGTCAAGCTTTGATGGTAAGTTTGCAATGTAACTAATAGAGATAGGAAAATGATTGCTTAACTTTATGGTTTGGTGTCTGCATTTCTGTAGACTGGATACATTATAAAATCATTACGTTGACATTACACAATACTTCCATAGCACATTACACAATACTTCCACTTCCCCAGCATAGCACAGTTTCTGAACCCCAGTGCAACTCTTTTTAAAAGGACATTCTGGTCAAAATTTAAATACACATAGATAAATGACATCTTTGAATAGAAACATATTTGCAATATACATGAGATGGCAAAAATGCTTCTAGTAAAAGGTATCACTGTTTTTTAGTGTTTCTCTGCATGTGCATGTGAAGCATAGCTGGATATTCTCAGTGCACCAGCATTTTAAATACTGCAGCTGCTTAGAGCAACAGTGGGGCTTTTATGATATCAGCAATTAACAAATGGAGTCATTACCAGATGGTACAAGCACTTTAGGCTATCTGTGCAAGAGCTGTGTTTAAAATGCTGGTGCACGGTGCATACTTACATACACTTTTAAAACCGCTATAGCTTTTATTAGAAACTATTTTTCTAATGCATGTATATTACAAAAATAATTCTATTAAAAACTGAAATGCATCCATGTGGATTCCAATTTTGTCTGTAATGTCCCTTTAACTACTCACACAATGCTCTGTCTACAAACTGTTCAAGAAAATTAAAAGGATATTTTGATTCTGGCAGACAGCCCCAGCATAGGATATTTTATTGTTGCATATAAACCTATTTGGTTTTATGTTTTGACCATCTTTAATCTTAAAAAGCACATTTGGTTACACATTGGTATGGGAATAAAACTGACCCAGGGCCATAGGCCGAGATTTCTGAGTAAAGATTTTCTCATCAGTAATTAGAGTCTACTGGAGTTATGAAGGAGTACACTTTTCTAATGACTTCAGTACCAGTGAGTCAGCAGTGTGAGACGGTCTGTCTCAGAGAATAATCTAAGCATTAAAGGGATATTACCCTTAAAATGTTTTATCATGCATATTTCACGAAGAACAAAAACATCCATTTAAATAATAGATTCATTTTATGAGTTCCCCTTTGAGATAAAACAAGCAAAAAATACTTTAATACAAGAGAAAAGTATAAACTTAAATATTTCTGTCTTTTCTTAAAATTGAAAAGCATCCTCCAGGATACAAAGCAACTTCAAGGGTGTGTAATGTAATGCACATAAAAAAATCATTTTTAAAATGTCATTAGAATATGTTTTTCAATATTCTTAAGTTATAAAGTTATTATAGGTACAAATCCCCATATACGGAATTCCAAAATCCAGAATTATTCTGAAATCCAGACTTTCATTTAATATTTTTTTTTAAATAAAATGACAAATTTTTCCCCACCAATAAGTCACAATCTTCTCTGCCTGCATCTTTGATTTGTTTTTGTTTTTTGTGTTCTAAAATAAAAAGTATGATCAATATTTATTTAAAACAACTATTGCATTTCTGATTACAGTACTGTACGATCTTTCTAATGGTACTATGTATACAAAAGTATTAAACCTGATATAAAACTACCTTGAGGTTGCATGTATAAGCTATACTATGACATGAAAATATTGCCTAAATTAAAGAAGATATTGTTGGTCACATCCGTCAACAAGCATTCCCATTTTGCAAGTGCAAATATTCCAAAATCCAAACCTTTTCCTGTCCCAAGGAGTTTGGATAAAGGGTTTTCTACCTGTACTATGAATGTGACCTTCTGATGATACATAGAGTTGCCACTTCTGCCCTGTGTTTTCTGGACAGTTCTAAGTTACACATAATGCAGAATGTGCAGGGAGGAACATGCATTGTACCTCTAGACAGCAAAAGTCTGCTGGGCAGATTGTTCATGTTCCTTCATGCAAACCCTGCAGAACGTGTAACTCTTAATTGTCCTGGAAAACCTGGCTGGGTGTTAAAATGATACAGTGGTAGGCAATGTGAGTACAATCTTTTAGCACCATTGATGTTGTACTGTATACATGCATCTAATGGTATTTAAACTAAACATCTATACAATTCATATACCAAATGTATTTGCCTTTATATTTAAGGGCAGTGCAAACCTTTAGTCAGGATCTGCAAATGGTTCTTATACACAGGTGACTAACAAATTAAAATGAAGTCACTATCTGCATCACAAATGCTATGATAAAAAAAAGATAATTTATTGAGATTTACAGGAATTGAAATAAAATTAATTTATGAATGGCTGCTCGGGTTAGTAGGATGGTGACTTGACAATCAACCTCTACAAAGCAGGCTTTGTCAACTCCAATCCGGAGTTGACAATTAAAGGATACACATAAGGATAATAGCTTGTAACAAAATCATCAGTAGCTGAAGAGAACCCTATCTGCCATTCCCTATAACAAAAGTGTGCATAGTAGCTACTTAGATCTGGGTTAAATTACGCAAAAACAGGAAACACTTTCTGTACAGTAAATCTGTCTCTATAACTGAACCAGGTATGACCACGGGACCTGGGCAGCATTGAACAAGAGTGCCCTTTAGGAAAGTGTTACTGAAATTGCTGTTATATGGGTTTACTCAGCTGGCTTTCAGTATGTTCATGTGGGAGAATGTAATCTTTGACATTGGTGACTATGGTTGTATTTAGACTGTATTGGAAAGAGAGTTAGGGGGCGTCACTTCATTCTTAAGGGTAGATTTCACAAGGGCCAAATGGCCCTTATTCCCGCGTGAGCCTTCACACTCGCCGGAAACAAAAAACGCTGCTCCATAACTTGTCCGCTGCCTCTGAGGCTGCGGTCTTCAATCCACCAATCCTATACGATCAGGCTGATTGACACCCCCTGCTAGCGGCTGATTGGCCGCAAATCTGCAGGGGCGGCATTACAAAAGCAGTTCTGGTGAACTGCTTTTGTAATGATAAATGCTGACAGTGTATGCTATCGGCATTCAGCAATGTCTGTTGGACATGATATGCTACAGCGTATCATGTTGGACAGACATTGGCAAATCTACACATAAGACTCAGACAGCACAATCTCTGTACACAAGCTGCGGCTCCAAGCAGCTAAACGCCTGCAACTCAAAATTGCAGAGACTTTCTATGTACCTCCTCCTGGCTCAAAGCGCCTGTACTGCAATGGATTAGCTTGCTCAGTCAGACACATAGAGTAGGGCACTGCTACGTGTTGTAAGGTTACAAGGTTCCTGTACTTTAAAATACATTTCTCACTATTTATTGGGAAATATTGAAAAACTAATAACAAGGCAGACATGGATGGCGTCCAAGAGCGGGTCTGTCTGTTCTTTTTTTTTTAACCTTATAACATCTAGCAGTGCCGTACTCTCTCTATGTGCCTGAACTGTATCAGGCAGCACAATGTCTTGAACTGTCCTTGCTTTATACTAGTTTTAGGAAATGGTATAGCTGATGTTATGAGGTAAAAAAAAGAAAAAAGAGGTCAGTCAGCTTGAGCTTGGCTTTGAGATTTGTTCCCGTCATCTGAACTTTGAGCTGTCCAAAATGGGAGGCGAGAGGATTAATAGGTTATGCATTTCTTTTAAAGTACAGGAATACACATTGTTCAAAGATGAAGGTTAATGTTTAAAATCAGCTTAATTTTAACGAGCATCTAAAGTGGACCATTAAAACAAACAAATCACCATAATACACATAGACCTACACCAAAACAGGTCTAGTTATGGCAGAGATTATATAATATACCCTGAAGATTCCTCAAAATATTTAAGACAAATTAACCTTAAACTAAAAACTTTATTAAACTGAAATCTAAAACATTAGTGTGCAAAATCTAGACTTCAGCTTCATCTGATAATAAAAATATTCTAAGTAACAATTATATAAGGTAAGATAATTTTAATGGAGAGCAGAATTGAAAATATCACCTTTTTTTTTTTTTTGAGACCTGAAGTAAATTATTACCCATTGCTAATCTGCATAAAGAAATGCATGAACATGCTATGGAAACAAATGTTTATTAATAAATAGATGGCTTTTTGGCAGAATAAGTGATATGGTATATGACAAGGGGCAGGACTGGAAAGAGTTCAAAGGTGCAGTGCGTATATGTATTGTCTTCTATGCTTAAAGGAACACTGAACCCAATTTTTTTTTTTCATGATTCAGATAGAGCATGACATTTTAAGCAACTTTCTAATTTACTCCTATTATCTATTTTTTTTCATTCTCTTGCTATCTTTATTTTAAAAGCAGGAATGTAAATCTTAGCAGCCAGCCCATTTTTCAGCACCATGGTTAGCGCTTGCTTATTGGAGGCTTAAATTTACCCACCAATAAGCAAGCATAACCCAGGTTCTCAACCAAAAATGGGCCAACTCCTAGGCATCACATTCCTGCTTTTTAAATAAAGATAGCAAGAGAATGAATAAAAAATAATAGGAGTAAATTAGAAAGTTGCTTAAAATTGCATGCTCTATCTGAATCATGAAAGAAAAAATTTGGGTTTAGTGTCCATTTAAAAGATTTAAAAGAGAGATTAAAAAAAAACAATTTTTCTTTCATGATTCAGATAGAGCATACATTTGTAAACAACTTTCCAATTTACTTCTATTATCAATTTGCTTCATACTCTTGTATCGTTTCTTGAAAGAGCATCAATGCACTTATAGGAACTAGATGAACACATCGGTAAGCCAATGACTAGAGGCATATATGTACAGCAGCCAATGATTATTTATAAGAGAAAATATCTACCTAATATTCCCTTTAATATTGTCTTTTCCTTCCATAGTAAACATCCAGAAACATAGTAAGCTCAATAAACTGCACATGACTCTACTGATAACAATCTTCATGAGCTATGGCTTTGAGTAATTACAATCCGAACAGCTGATTAGAATTTTCCTAACTTGTACATTTGCTTTACTATGTATGACTATGTGTGTGTGTTATGTCACTGTTTCCATCTGTTTAATACATGAAATGTATTATCTTTAGAACCTTTAGCAAATGATGTATCAGGAGTTCCCTAAATTATAAGCCTGAGAGATTAATGGAAGACTGATAGAAAATTGGTAAACTAGATTAAAATGGCTGTCAACACCTTTGATTGAGAAGCATGCTGGCTACTCTCAACTTGACAAAGATGTGTCCAGTGGAGCTGTGCTGCATTTACTGGATATATGAAGAAAACAGTAGCCTTACAATTACAGATTTCATTTTATAGGAAGTCCTTCTGCTGACAAACATACCAAGATAGCACCACCCTGGCAGCTCATACACTTGAACTTAAGTTTCTGCTAGTTTTACTTTCACTTATTGTACATACTGTGTTCCATAAAGAAGTTCACAATAGATTGAGGTTTGTTTTCTATAGTATTTTTTATTTATTTTTTTGTTTGTTTTGGGTTGCCCAGGATGCTTGCTAAACTGACCCAACATTGTCTTGTATCACGATCTTATACTTGTTTGTCCTCTGCTTAAAAAATTGTACTGTACTAGAGTATTCCTTCTCAGTAAATGAATAAATTCTTAGATGCAAAATATACAGCAATTATTTTTCTTTATATATCTGGTTTTGGATTCTAACAGAGGCACAAGAAACAATACCATAGTTACGTAGCTTGTCACCTTATTGTATAGCTATAATAATACATGCAGCACATCATAAATGTGGCTTTTAAACTTCAGAAACAGAATTATAATATGCCCACAGTAGTCAAACCGAGAAATGCCTGTCACAAAATATCAACTAAACTTATATCAACGATTAGACAAAAACACTCACACATCAGGGTTTAATAATGAGTTGCTAGGCAACAGCAAGAATAAAAAGCATGCAGCACCTTGCTAGGAAGCACAGTACCAACCTATATAAATACATTGAAGGAAAAAATGAGCTCACCAGAACTTGCTTGATGTGAGGTTTTCCGCCTGCCCCTCCTAGGTAGGGAGTGGAATATTGTGGCTGATGCATTGTGTAGGACCTGGGTCACTCTTGTTGAGTATCTGCTGTTATGACCCTCGTGTCTTCCTTTTAAAAATCTGTTCAAAGACATTAGCGGTCTTCAAATAATATTCTCATACTATGGTATACAGAAACTATGAATGAAGAATATTGATATTTTTCCTTATTTCTCAAGGAAAAAAGTTGATACTTAATGATTTTTTTTTTAAATCACTGAGATAATTGGTGAAGAAAACATAACATAGCCTAAAAGTATTAAATTAATAAACGAAACATACATCCAGTCTAATCTACAATGCATATTAAATTGCAATGGGCAAATCTTTTCTCTTCTTGCTAATGTGTTCAAAGAGTTTTGCTATCACAGGAAACGGAAAAAAATAACTTCACTGTCTTTTATTCATTCTTCAAATTCATTATAAGAATTCCTCCTTAATTCACAAGAAAATCAGATCCTGGTTGATCTTGCAGGAAAAGAGCAGTGCCAATGTATAGACGTCCTTCTGATGAGACAATATACACATTACTGTGTCAGTAACCTAATGCGCGTTTCTTCCCATCTCTGGATTTCACTTCCTTTATCCTTCATCACTAAAGGTCATGCACTGAAGTCAAAAAATCACAAGGCAACATCAATGTGATAGCAAATCTTAAAGCAGTTGAAAGAAGATTGCTGCAAAAGCAGATGGCTTTCTGTAAAGTGAAAAGCTGTTAAAGCACAACTTGAGACATTGTGATGAAGGGCGAAAATGTCTTGCAAAATAAATTCCCAAGGAAATTCAAGCAAAGTTTCTACGCCTCAAAGGAAGGGCAGGAAACGAACCGCTGTTTAGTTTTTTTGTTTAAATATAACAGGGAAGCACTGCAAGTTTTTTGCTGCCCTGCTTTGTTTTAGGAAAGAAAAGACAAAGGGGAAAAGAATGAATGTTTGTGATTTACTTGGCAAGAACAACTATTTCCACTCTTGTGTCCTGCAGAGGGATGAAAACTGGTGTCTCACTATGTATAACCAATGGACTGACAACATATTCCTGCACAATAACTCAGTCCTATAAAGTAACAGGTTAAATTATACATCCTCTTGCTGCAGAGGACACCTGCTTAATCCCCAAAGAGCTTATTACAAATTGACACTACATTACCTTGGTGACAGCTCTACTAAAATAGACCTGTTTTCACATTTGTACAGTGTGAACAAAGAGCTGGCAGTATGCTTCAAAGCTACACTTTAGACCAGTGCTTTCCAAACTGTGTGTCGGGACACACTAGTGTGTCGGCAGCAGTGTGTAGGTGTGTCCCTGCTTCAGTACAATTTTTTTTAAATTTAATTTTTTTTTTTAATTGTTTTTTGGTTTCTGACTTTCCACCTGCCTGCTACGCATATCACATGGTTAACATGTGATTGATACCTAGTGGGTCACAGATCATCTTAACCAATTGGCACAGCTCAGTGGGAACTGAAACTATTACCATTGGCGGATTTGGAGGCACATTGGCCCCTGACTGCACATGTACTCTCCTTAATTGGCTCGTGACTGCAAGTGTAGCCAGTGAGTGGGACAGCAGTGTGTTTGCAGCGCGGGCAGTAGTCAGTTGGACTCACAGAGCTCTCAGGGTGGCAGCTTAAACGCTGAGCTGAAGTCAGCTCCTGCTCCTGCATTGCTGCTCCTGCTCTTGATATATGGATAGGAAGTGGAAGCTTAAAAATGCTTGATGGTGAAATGTGAGTGTCTTTATCTAATATTCCACCAAATATTCAGAAACTGTGTTCATCTCATCAGCCTCATGCATCCCATTAAAATAGTAAGTAGCTATTGGTGTTATTAAACTTTTTTTTAATTCTTGCACATACATACTGTTACTTGTAAATACATTTTGTTATTATATAATTTATGTATGTGTCCGTATCTTTTAAAACAAGTTAGTTTAACCTCCTGTTTGCTAGTACAACTGAATTACTGTGTCGCGAAATTATGTAGGTCTACAAAGTGTGTCACCAACATGAAAAGTTTGGAAAGCTCTGCTTTAGACAATGTTTAATAAAGAGATTAAAAAAAAAGATAACCAGAAAACCAGTTATTATTTAGATGTTTTAAGTATTGTTAGTTTGTAATAATATGTTAACCCATTGTATTTCAAAGTGGGTCAGATTAAATACAAAAGAAAATTTCAGGTAATTCTGACTGAAAATGCTAAATATCTTATTATATCTTAGCTAAGAAAAAGCCGTACTTCTTAAGATTTGGTTAAAGCAGCTGAACTATCTCTGTGCATATAATACTGAAGGCTGCCTGCCAAAAAACTGAAATAGATTATTTTAATGTGTATTCAAAGTGCAGCTAGACATAAAATCCAGACATTTAATTCAGATGCCTTAAGTAACCCAAAATACCTTTTTTTTTATTATTTAAACGCACAGACGCACATTCCATAGCATTGCTGTAACTGTCTGATGAGAATCTTTGTTTAATGCAGATCATTGTTAAAGTTCTGTTATTTCAAGAAAAAAACAACTCCTGACAAATATATGGAACTGAATGAAAGACAAATGAAAATATGTTATATGGAACTGAATGAAAGGCCAACCTTTGTCTGTGGTGTATTTATGTTTTGTGCGGCTCAGGTCCTGTCAAAATTCATCTCCCCTAACGTTTAACATCCCAGCATATTATCCACATCACATTGCTAAATAATTTATTTGTTTCCCTAGATTTTATCCCCTTTTCATTTCATTATAAGTTCCCCAACTTAGAACATACATTTTATTTGCTTATTTGGGATTTAGAATACTGAAATATTTGCTATGTAGGCTACTCACATATCAAGGATAGAGTTTTTTTTCTTTCTTTCAAGCTGTCAGAAAGATGCCAATTTAGGGGGGGTTGTTATGTTTGCACATGTGTATGTATATATATATATATATGTATAGGTATATATAAGTATATGTGTGTGTGTGTGTGTGTATATATATATATATATATATATATATATATATATATATATATATATATATATATATATATATATATATATATATATATATACACAGGGAGTGCAGAATTATTAGGCAAGTTGTATTTTTGAGGATTAATTTTATTATTGAACAACAACCATGTTCTCAATGAACCCAAAAAACTCATTAATATCAAAGCTGAATAGTTTTGGAAGTAGTTTTTAGTTTGTTTTTAGTTATAGCTATTTTAGGGGGATATCTGTGTGTGCAGGTGACTACTACTGTGCATAATTATTAGGCAACTTAACAAAAAACAAATATATACCCATTTCAATTATTTATTTTTACCAGTGAAACCAATATAACATCTCAACATTCACAAATATACATTTCTGACATTCAAAAACAAAACAAAAACAAATCAGTGACCAATATAGCCACCTTTCTTTGCAAGGACACTCATAAGCCTGCCATCCATGGATTCTGTCAGTGTTTTGATCTGTTCACCATCAACATTGCGTGCAGCAGCAACCACAGCCTCCCAGACACTGTTCAGAGAGGTGTACTGTTTTCCCTCCTTGTAAATCTCACATTTCATGATGGACCACAGGTTCTCAATGGGGTTCAGATCAGGTGAACAAGGAGGCCATGTCATTAGATTTTCATCTTTTATACCCTTTCTTGCCAGCCACGCTGTGGAGTACTTGGACGCGTGTGATGGAGCATTGCCCTGCATGAAAATCATGTTTTTCTTGAAGGATGCAGACTTCTTCCTGTACCACTGCTTGAAGAAGGTGTCTTCCAGAAACTGGCAGTAGGACTGGGAGTTGAGCTTGACTCCATCCTCAACCCGAAAAGGCCCCACAAGCTCTTCTTTGATGATACCAGCCCAAACCAGTACTCCATCTCCACCTTGCTGGTGTCTGAGTCGGACTGGAGCTCTCTGCCCTTTACCAATCCAGCCACGGGCCCATCCATCTGGCCCATCAAGACTCACTCTCATTTCATCAGTCCATAAAACCTTAGAAAAATCAGTCTTGAGATATTTCTTGGCCCAGTCTTGACGTTTCAGCTTGTGTGTCTTGTTCAGTGGTGGTCGTCTTTCAGCCTTTCTTACCTTGGCCATGTCTCTGAGT